>NC_057723.1:47546305-47581217 GCF_004010195.1 Chiloscyllium plagiosum
CACCATTTCGACTGGGACAACACATCTATCCTGGGACAGGCTAAGCAAAGACATGCCAGAGAATTCCTAGAGGCCTGGCACTCCAACCACAACGCCATAAACAAACACATAGATCTAGATACTATCTATCAACCCCTCAGAAAACGAACAGGAAATGACATCACTACAAACCCCAGGAACCCCATCCAGGACAAACATATAAATAGAAAGCAGAAGACAACAGCTTCGCTTCACTTGGAGGTCGCTACTGATGATGTTACCTAGCCAGGTAATGAAACATCTGAATATCAAACCTACAGCTTAGCGAGCAAACCTACACCCTAAATTAAGAGGATCACTTTGAAATACTCATGAAAGTTAGATTTTGCTGAAGAAATGCAGAAGGTACATGGACTTGAACACATGGACAAGATAGATTACTCTTTACATTTTGAATCACTTTATCCTGTCTATCCCATGCTGCTTGCGTTGTTGATATGCAAGTAGCACCGTTTTATGGCTTCATCAGGTTGGCATGCTGTCCTGCACACATCATTGACCCCAATTTGATCCCTTGACTTGATGGTAATGGCAGAGTAGAGGTTATATCAAGTCATGATTTTGCAAATTGTGTTGACGAAACCTGGAAAGTGCAAAGAAATAGCAACTGGCACCATTTTGCAATGTCCGTCCTGTGGCAGGAGGAAGGTTTATGGACATGAAGAGTTTCCAATCATGACAACAGAGTCCCATACCTAAAGGAAAATTGGCCATTTTAAATCGGTATGTTGGATTAAAATGTTATCCACAGAGGGAGAAACCCTGAAAAAAGGAGCAGCATTCAAGAATATGAAGAGCCATACAGTAGAGAAATCTCTGAGGAAAGTCAAGGAATTAAAAGGCAAATATTGGAGCACTAAAGTAGAGATAAATGCACACCCAACTAATTTTAAATTTGACACTGGGGTAAATGGTCCAGTACTTTCTGATGTAGTTGAAATGCTGATTCAGGAAATATTATAAACATCAATAATTCAACTCCAAGAAACAGGAGGGATCAAATTAAATGTAAAAGGGCGGCTCACTGCAAGACTGCAGTACAAAGCTGAGGAATTCTTTGAAACATCTCATATTATCCAGCAATGAGTGTTTGCGACACAGCAAAAAGTCATGAGTGGATCTGAAACTTACTTTAAAGTTGATGAAATCAATGTAAAGGCATAAAGAGATAACTTAGACCTGAATTTCCAAAGTTGTTCAGAAGTTTGAGGGAAGCTCATGCCAGAAGTGGGCTCTAAATTATTTGTCTGTTAATAACTGGAACATCTTGCACTCACTTTTTAGAAAAGTGAGAATTGAGATGGAGACAATGCTTCATGAAGTAGTCGTTGTCCCCATAACCAGTCTGACAAAGTGGAATTCTGATAAATTAGCAGTTCTAAAGGCCAATAGTTCTGTAAGAGTTTCTGTAAACCTCACACAGCTAAACAAGGCCGTGGACAAGAAATTTAGCCTGCAGCATCAATAAATGAAAACTTCTTTCTTGATGGAAATAGTAGGTGCTGGCAGTTATCAAGGGCAGTAACTTTCATATCACCTCTGGAGTTCAGCTCCTCTGTCTATGTTTGATTCAAGGTTGTAATTAAGTCAGGAGCTGAGTGGTCCTGGCAGAACCCAAACTGAGCAAGCTCCATTTGATAACACTGTCAATGACACTTTCCATCTCTTTGCTGATGATTGACAGCTGACTGATGAAGCAGTAACTTTCTGGGTTGGTTTTGTCCTGACATATCCAGGCAATTTTCCACATTACTAGTGTTGTACCTGAAAAGCTTGGCTAGGGATGCAGCAACATCTGAGCACAAGTCTTCAGTATTATTGCGAGAATGTTGTCAGAGCTGATTGCCTTTGCAGAATCCAGTGTGTTCAGCTATTTCTTGATATCACATGGAGTGAATCAAATACTTAGTGTGACATCAGTAAACATTTACTTTGAAAAGTCCTGAGATCTGGAACATCTTTCATTGAATAGTAAGCATTGCACATACTGTAAGATTCCACACAATCAAAGAATTATGCTCAAGTTCTTGAGTAGTTCTTAAACCTGGGAAATTCCACCACATAGATAAGGATGTTATCAATTGAGCCACAACTGACACTAAGAGGAAAGGTAGTTAGGAAATCCAAAGGGCTAAATGACATTAAATTCCCAAACTCAGATAGCCTAATTTTCTGCAAGAAGTAGCTGTAGAGAGAGTAAAGCACAAGCTTAGAATTTCCAAATTTCATTCCATTTTAGAATGGGCTCAGTGGATTGAAAATTAGCAACTACATTATTTAAGAAAGGAAGGAAAAAGAAAACAGGAAACTACAAACAAGTTAGCTCAGCATCAATTGTCAGGAACATGCTGCAAACTATTGTTAAGGAAGTGGCAGTTGTTATATAATTTGATTTCTAAAGAATATCGATAAGGTGCCAGAAAAGATTAATAGGCAAGATATGGGCTCAGAAAGTTGATGGTAATAAACTAGCCTGGTTAAAGGTTTAATTCACAGAAAGAAAGCAGAGATTAGAGATGAAAAGGACATTTTCAAGTTGGCTGGCTGTAGTCAGTGGAGTACTGTAAGGATCCTGGCTTAGCTATTTAAAACCTATATTAGTGACTTGGATGAAGAGACCGAAAGTAACATTCACCCTTCCACTACTGCTACTCCATAATGCCCTTGTTAAACTTCAGTCATATGTTATGATTCCTGTAGAGACAGATTACTCATAAAAAATAAAGTTTAACTTCTAATAATTAACTTTTAGTTAATAGCTGAAACATAGGGACAAGGAAATTTCAAGTTTAATATGTTTATAGTAACAAACCAACCAAAATCTCAATAAACTTTCTTTTAGGCAACACATACCTTAAACTTTAATCATAACTTTAATACAACCAGAAAATCTAAAATCAGATATACAATACACTGAACTTTAAACAGATGTTGTATTATTTTGGAATTGGTCCAAATAAGTTTTAATTTCTGAATAATTATTTCTGATCATTTTATTTCCGAGCCTAAAAACTTTTAACTCCAGAACTATCTTTTGCAGAGCGAGTTTTCCTCATAACTTCTTTGTCTCACTAAAGCTAGGCAAATCTTCAAACATTGCTTCAATTCTTAATGAATTAGGCCTTTGTAATCTGAGCCCTAGCTTCCACCTGCATTCCTGCAGAGTGGACCATGGAATCTATCTGCTTGTAGCTGCTCTCTCCCAAACTCTGGCAGACTGCTTGTGTCATAGAGTTTTCAGGGATATGTTAGAAACCCATTCCCTCGGAAAACATGGTAACAGGGATCACATGGACCTTGTGTCCAGTTAAAATGGTTGATTTGTAATCCTTGCCACACCAACTCTCTTTTATCATGGATGGGCAATCTCAAGCATAGATGTTTAAAACCTAACATTTTCATCATTTTTCTGGGACTGTGGAGATTTACGGGCTATCCACATATAGGGTCCTGCAATTATATACCAGTTAAACACCATGCACACTCTTCCAAGTAGAAGCATCTGAGTTCCTTTAATCTTTAAGCACTCAAACCATCCAGGCTATCAGGCACACTTCAAAAACAGGTCACATGGTCAATTTCCCTTAAAGCCACAGTGACAAAATATAATGATCATATACTCCCCAGAATTGTAAAACAGACAGTAGGCAGCTTTGCTGAAGCTGCATTCTCAAGGTCCAGAAATGCTTGAGGTCATTATCTCTGATCATATTTATTCTTCTTCATGAAAAGTCAGCAACTTTCTACCTGCAGTGATACATTGACTGAGACTGCACTGGGCAGGCCAAAAGCACCTAGAAGACAGGCTATATAGGAATGAACAGGGGTGATTGATTGACCATTGAGTGCAATATCACGTGCTTTATACTTTGGAACGTTTTGTTGTTGTGACTTTTATTTTCATATTGATGACAAATGGATATTCTGATGGTCAATATCAGAGGAATGAGAAACTGTGGGACTGTTGATGAATGAGAAATTGGGTTGACAGTTATTCATGTCACATTAGAATGATCAGCTATTGGAGAAAGTAGCGAGAAGCCTGTTGTGTTAGTTGACCACCCTTCCTCTCTTCCTCCATGTCAGGAGGAGCTGGGGGGGACACAGTTAAAAATCACACAACACCAGGCTATAGTCCAACAGGTTTATTTGGAAGCACATGCTTTTGGAGCGCTGCTCCTTCATCAGGTAGGTGTGGAGCAGGACCATAAGACACAGAAGTTATAGCAAGAGATTACAGTTTCATGCAATTGAAATGATATACTGAACAAATCTAGATTATTGCTAGGTCTTTCATCTTCTAGAATGGGTTGCAGGTTTTGGTTCATTAGCATGTAAATCCCAGAACTTCTTTTAAGTCACATTCTCGAGATAACTTAAGGTTTTATTAAAAAAAGTTGACATCTCAGCTCAGGCAATGCATTACAGGTGTGAGGTTAGAGTCTATATGTATCCCAATCTTGAGTCAGACTGGTTCTATTTCAAAATGGAATTTACAAAATATTACATGGATGTCCCGAGGCGTGGTACATTGGCGAGACCAAGCAGACGCTACGACAATGGATGAATGCTCACTGCACAATGATCACCAGGCAGGGATGTTCCCTCCCAGTTGGGAAACACTTCAGCGGTCAGGAACCTTCAACCTCAGACCTTCAGGTGACACAGGTGACCCCATTACACCATGCACTGTATTTCATACACACAAACTCTCTCTCCTATATACATACGCACACAGAGACACATACAACTCCCATACTCACATCCACGCACACACCCTCTCACAGCCTTATACTCCATCACACTCACACACACACTCATGCAAGCAAGCATTCTCTCACATGCACGTAATCTCACACTCACACGTGCACACTCACATGCACAAACTTACTCTCTCTCTCTCATACATGTGATCACACACAATAAGGTTTTGGGGTGAGTTCGTATTTGCAGAACTATATTTGCAGATACATTCTATTTTGCTCAAAAATGCACAATCTGCAGGTAATCAATGCAGGCAGTCAATCCATGTAATACTTTATAAATTCCACTTTGGAAATAGACTCTGTCCTCACACCTCTAATGCATTGTCTTGAGCTGAGATGTCACCTTTCTTTTATAAAACGTTAAATTATCTTGAGAATGTGGCTTAAAAGAAGTTTTGGGATTTACATGTTAATGCACTGAAACCTGCAACCTATTCTAAAAGATGAAAGACTTAACAACAATTTAAGTTTGTTCAATATATCATTTCATTGCATGACACAGTAATATTTGGCTATAAATTCTGTGTCTTATGGTCCTGCTCCACAGCTACCTGATGAAGGAACAGAATCCAAAAGTGAGTGCTTCCAAATAAATCTGTTGGACTATAACTTAGTGTTGTGTGATTTTTAACTTTGTCCTCCATGTCAGGTCATTGTTATATAGTTAGTGAAAAGGACTGAGCCATCATGGTAGTGAATAAAGCAACATGCAATAAACCACTGCAAATCTTGACATGCACTCTACTGAATATTACAGGCTCCTCCTGACCAGTCCAGACAGTATAAGCACAAATGGTCTACTCCATTAATTTTCAGTGTCAGCATGATTTTTGCTTTATTTGCATTGTCATGTTTCTGTGTGTGAGAGATAAAACACTGAACTCACACGCTGTACTATCAAAGCATAACCCTACTTGTCATCCAGTGGATACCAACTGTTTGGTATGGCAACTCAAGTTCGGATGGCTAGTAGGTTATCACAGGTTGAAGGAATCATGGCGCCTGGCCAGAACACTGGGCAGTCAACTGCTTGATATCTATGATAACAGATCAAGTGGTTTTTCAAGGAATTGAAACCCTTTCTTCTGTGATACATCGTAGAGTTGAAATTTATGGGTGAAAACATATAGGGATGTAAGTGAAGTGGCCTATGGTGAAATGCATGATAGATTGAGTGACATGTGCATTGTATCCCATCTTAATGCTGAGATCATTCCATTTCATGTTGTCATGCTTTTCACAAGCTTTGTGGTGAGATTCTTGGTAGGCAGCAGCAAGATGCCAATTGGCAGTAATTAACTATTATTAAATGTCATGTTAATGGTATAACTCACTTTATCAATATTTAGACTCCTATTGCATCAAACTCACCAAAAAAGCTACCCATTGGGAAAACTTGGCAAGGAATCCAGACTGAACATCCGGCAGATCCAGCTCACTGCTTTCCCTGGGTTAGATCCATGTTGGCCACTGAGTGTACCAACATCACAGGGCATGTTCCATGGGCACTGGTCACATACATCCCACATTTCCAGACATTGGCATTTGACATACGCCAGCCTCTGAGAAGCCTCAAAGTACATGTTTGATCCACTTACAGAATGCCACTGCAATTCAATGCTACACTTCAGGTTGCATCAGGAACTATCATTGTAACATTGCAGGAAGGACACACTGTGCTCATGGACAGGCACACATCTAAAGAATCAGACCAGATTACATTTCTGGGCTCTTCATTTGCTGTTATAGTGCTTACTTATTTTGACCTATCTGGATGCGTACAGCATGCCTTGCATTGCCTTATCTCTTTGAGATTTGGTCCCCAGCAGAGACACCAGGCTCATACTACTGCTGTCTTGACATGCTGTTTAACTCAGACACAAAACTACAAAGTTTGTCATTGCTGTTAGCAAGCCTCAGTGTAGTGAAGGGAGATAGTCTTCGCTCAAGGGGTCCCAGTATAAAAAGTCAAGGGCCCTCTCTGATTTCTGTCCAGACCCTGCTCAGGAAAGTCAGAGACAAAAACCTGCAGATGCTTGAATCCAAAATAGACAAGCAAGAGGCTGGAAGAACACAGCCAGCCAGGCAGCATCAGGAAGTGGAGAAGTCAACATTTCAGGTATAACCCCTCTTCAGGAATGGGGGTGGTGATAAGAGAGAGCTGCAGATGAAGTGGGAAGGTGGTGAAGAGTTTTGAGAGTGGGGAGAGGAACAGAATGGTGAGGTAGTGATAGACGAATACGGGTGGCGGGTTCAACCTGTTGGTTGATGGACGAATGAATCCGGTTGGTAGCTGGAAGGAAGGTTGGGCGGGTGTAATGCAAGGGAGGAGATGGGGCTGGAAAGGGAGTCAGGAGATGAATGGGAAGGTTATTTGAAATTGGAGGACTCCATGTTGCGTCCTCTGAGTTTAGGCTGCCTAGGCAGAAATTAAGGTGTTGTTCCTCCAACTTGCGATTTGATTTGCTGTGGCAATGGAGGAGGTCGAAGATAGGCATGTTGGAAAGGGAGTGAGAAGGGGAATTGAAAAGGGTGGTGACCAGGAGGTCAGGCTATGTCAGACAGTCCAAGTCAGGATCCTCTCATAAGGGATGACTGACAGGTAGCACACCACCGTTGTCTCTTTTTGTCCTATTGTAGATTGCAATCCTCATGGGATGAGAGTGAGGCAGATATTGCTGGAAGTGAATTTGGGGGGCACAGATATAACTGCTGGTGCACGTGGAGAAGTAACCCAAGTAAGTGAGTAGGTCTTGTAGAAGATATGTAGGTGTCATGTGGTGATTGAATGAGAGCAATTGGCAAGATATTATAGGCAATAGTGAGAGTGGTGGAGAATGAGTTTTGTTGGAAGGTGGGTCCACTGGCAGAGATGGAATTAGCATGAGATATCAAAGAGAAATGGTAGCATTTATATTAGCAGTGTGGAGAAGGGCATTGACTTACTTGCTGCAGTGTTTGGCATTTCTACTGACAACTTAGATTATTTTGACTTGGGTAATAAGCCCAGACCAAGGTGGTATGGTCTGGTGTCATGGCTTCCATTATTGGTCCTAGAGGAAGAGGTAATCCCATGTTGGCATTATCCTCATCCATCAGGATATCCAGGGCCTGCTCACAATACTGGGCACAAATTCTCCAAGCTGCCATGTTTGGGGCAAATGTCAGCAACATGGATGGCAGCTCCAGACTGACGGGGGATTCTCTGGGTTCACAATGTGCTTTTAGAGATGGCGTGGATGGCTGGTGATTTCTGTAATACCTGATTAGCGTCAATTCGATCCAGGAATGGTGTGTGATAAGATGGGGTAGACATGGGATGTGAAGGAATCCATAGGGACGAGGTAGCTAATTAATGAGGCGGGTTTGGTAAGATATGGGGAGAGAACTGGCTTGAGATGGGCAAACACTCCAATAAACTTAACACAATTCAGATATAGGCAAACACCATAAGGCTCAGCCCGACAATTTTCTTCTAAATTTTAAATATTTTACTAACCTAAAGATACTTTGTGAGACAAGCTTGTTTTACCTATATACTTGGGAAGTCACGAAAGATTTAATGCATATTAGTCTTAGAATTTAAGTAAACCCTTACCTAAAAAGGTTTATTACAACTAAACTAGTTGTATTGTGTTGGAATAACTGAGAAAAATTTCCTAGTCTGTTTGCAAAGCAAATTATTTATCTTCTTATAAATTAATGATTTAACAGATATAAAGATCATTCTTGTGGAACCTTACTCAAATACCAACAGAACTTCAGATGAAATATGTTTCTTTCTGGTTTATGTGATGTTCAGGAAATTCTTGTTGAATTAATCTAATAAATGCATTTAATATCACATTTGCAATGAAAAGATTAGCATGAGCTTCCCAGACGGAGAAACCAAATGCTTCAAATAACCACATCTCAATGGAGATTATTACTGCTGCTTTTTAATTTCTTTGACTGCATCATATAGGCTTCTTTATGGACATCTTAATGGCCCAAAAGAGTACACGTAAAAACATTTTATCAACAATATAGATGTCATTTGTGATAGCTGGTAACCAAAATTGTTTGCCGTCATCAGTTCTAATACATGATAATGCAGAAAAAGATTTTAGTTCATTAAGGGGGAAAGTTGTTTAACTACTCAGACCCTTTGGCATCATGGTAGCCCACAAACCCACCAACACACTTAAACAGAAGCTAATGAACTTGAAAGACCCTATACAGACAACAAGCAAAACTAATGTCATTTACAAAATTGCAAGGACTGTAACAAACACTACATTGGACAAACAGACAGAAAACTAGCCACCAGGACACATGAACATCAACTAGCCATGACCCTCACTAGTATCCTTACATAGAGATGAGGAAGGACACCATTTCGACTGGGACAACACATCTATTCTAGGACAAGCCAAATAGAGACACTCACAAGAACTCCTAGAAGCATGGCATTCCAACCGGAACTCTATCAACAAACACACTGACTTGGATCCCATTTACCACCCCCTGAGAAAAAGAATAGGAAATGACATCACCAACACAAAAAAACCCAAACATATAAAGAGAAAACAGAAGACATCAGCAGTGCTTCATCTGGAGACTCAAGACGTTACCTAGTATGGCGACAAAACGTCTGAAAATGAACCTTCCAGCTCAGCGAGCAAACTACATCCAAATATAACACAAGGAAAGACTTACAACAGTTAAATGTGAAATAAAAGAGTGAAGTACTGAACCAAATAAAGACCTGGTTATGATCCCTGTGTTAATTAACCTGTAGAATTAAGAGACTGCCACATATTGTCGTATCTCAAAAATGTGTTGCTGGAAAAGCGCAGCAGGTCAGGCAGCATCAAAAGAGAAGGAGAATCGACATTTCGGGCATAAGCCCTTCTTCAGGAATCCTGAAGAAGGGCTTATGGCCAAAATGTCGATTCTCCTTCTCCTTTGATGCTGCCTGACCTGCTGCGCTTTTCCAGCAACACATTTTTGAGCTCTGATCTCCAGCAGCTGCAGACCTCACTTTCTCCACATATTGTCGTATGTCTTATTACTGGAAATACTTGAAAAATAATAATCTCCATCCTTGATTCAGCTGGAACAGTATTAGGAAAATGATTATAAATAGTTAAATTGGAAGCCAAACATGACCTAGATAATAAGAACACCCTTTCCCACAGTTTCATTTTAATCATTGTTTATGCTAGCTGAAAATAAATATGGCCAGTGAAGGATAATTTTAATGCAAAGAGTGCTGAACTTCAAATTTGACTCGTTTGTATTTCTGTCACTGCAGTGTGTTACTAGGTCAGTACAAGGAGCTTCAAATATTATTTGAATGATTTGATAACCCTTTTGTAAGTGTAACACATTTAGTAGGTGAAATTTCACAAAATGTGGACTTTTGAAAATGGTGTCAACGGCAAGCCATCATTAAAGTTCTGAAACACATCTATTTCCTACCTTTTTGATCTCTCCATTCACAACAAAAGAAGACTTTTTCCATAAGAAGGCTCATGTGACTTATGAACCAAAATCTGTGGCCTTATGAATGACATGAGTGGAATAGTGTTCCACAGGGCTAATAACTAGAGTTTATTCATAGGATTTCAAACCAGGGACCAGAGCTATCTATCACATTCTTCTATCTATTCTGCAAGATACTAAATATTATAGTCCTGAAATATAACATACTGGTCAGATGATAATAGACATTTTTATTGGAAGTAATTAATTACAGGGAAGCAGTAAGACACAGCAAGAAAAAAAAATAGAGTTGCACCAAACTTGATCTACAACATGCATTAACTATTTGAAAAGCAGCAGGAAGCAAAACTGGTGTCTGCAACGGTGTGCTACCCGCTGTGTAATCAATGGGACTGGTTAATGCTGTAATGCAGGCTTTGTGCCGCCTTCAGACTTTATCTAATTTACATCCCAAAGAGTGCTGAACCATGAAAGGATTTCTTGGCTTTGTACAATTGGTGGGGAGGTAAATGTAAAGGGATGCGACAATGTAAATTTGTGATCACAAGAGAGAACAAACATGTTGATAACTTTGATGAAGGTTGTTAATATTTTACACAGACATTTTACCTTTTGTATGGGCTGTCTGCATAATATAAATGACTGGCAAAATGTAATGGCCATGAAAATCAACTCCATGTTGTAGTATTTTGAAAGCACAGATGCAATTTTGTTTCCAAAATGTTTGCCATCCGCTGCACAATTGCATTCTTCTGATGTGATTCACACTGAACGTTATAGCAATGAGGACAATGAGGATACCAACACAGATGCAGGCAGAGCTAGAAATGTGTCCCGACTAGGAGGAGTCTATGTAAAACACTTACCCCAAGATATGACTGCAATAATACGCATGCAGCACTTGGACTACAGAATGATAGGATAAATGGCAAATCAAGGTGAGGCAATAGCCCAATGGTATTATTACTGGACTGCTAATTGAAAGACTCAGGTAATGTTCTAGTCACCCAGGTTTGAAATCCGCCATGGCAGATGGTGGAATTTGAATTCAACAAAAATCTGAAATTAGGAGTCTAAATGATAATCATAAACCCATTATCAATTGTTGGAAAATTCATCTGGTTCACTAATGCGGTTAGGGAAGAAAACTACCTTCCCTACTTGGTCTAGTCTACATGTGACTCCAGACCCACTAGGACAATAAATGCTGGCTTAGCCAGTGACACCTTCATCTCACGAATGCATAAAAGGAAGAGCAGTACTGAACTGGCAAAACTGCTGAATAAGGTAAAGGAAGCATTAGAGAAGGGCTGTTAGCTTATTCATTCAGATTGTTTAGGGAGAAATTATTTTACTTTAACCTGTATTGAATGCTTCAACTTCATTTGGGATGTCCTCATTGAAATCTGTCACCAGGGGTAATTCCTCAGGGTAGTGCCCTAAGCTCAACCATCTTCAGCTGCTTCATCACTGACCCACCCTCCATGAATAAAGTCATGAGTGGGGATGTTCATTGTTGATTGCACAATGTTTGGCACCATTCATGACCTCTCAGATACTGAAGTAGTTTGTATCCATGTGCAGCAGGATCTGGACAACACTCAGGTTTGGGTTGCTAAGCGACAAGCAACATGCATCCCACAAAAATGTGAGACAATGACCATCTCCAATATGAAAGAATCTAACCATCTCCCTTTGACATTCCACTGCATTGCTGTCACAGAATACTCTAACATCTTGGCGGTTGCCATTGACCAGAAACTGAACTGGGTCATTCGTAAAAAGACTGAGACACCAAGACAATATCAGAGGCTTGGAATTCTGTGAATAACTCACTTCCTGTTTCTCCATACCTATTTATGATTGGTTGATTAGTTTAACTGGCTGGGTGGCTGATTTGCAATGCAGACTGGTACGAACAGCATGCATTCAATTCCTGTACAGGCTGAGGTTACCATTAATGACTCTCCTTCTCAATCTTTCCCTCACTTGAGGAATGGTGAGACTCAGGTTAAACAAGCACTAGTTGTCTATCTCTAATGAGGAGGACTATGAAAAATATGGCCATCATCTGAGTGGTACAAATCAATACAAAGTCATATCACCAGTTGCCTCCATGAGCAGAGCTTGACACCATCCAAAACAAAGAGATTGTTTTATTAGCACCCTTTCTTCCTATCATGTACTCTCCTCACCACTGACCTACAATTGCAGAAATGTATTCCATTTAAGAAATGCACTGCAACAACTCACTAAAGCTTTTTCAACAGTGTCTTCCCAATTCACTACTACCCAGGGCATTGATGTTTGGGAACAGCACTGCTTTTAATTTCCCCTCCAAGGTATATGACATCCTGATTTGAAATTGTATTGGTGCCGATTAAAATATTTGAATTCCCTTTCTGACAGTGCACTGGGTATATCTCCCCAAATGGAGTGGCAGTGGTTGCAGAAGGCAGATCACCACCACCTTCCCAAGAGCAATAAGGAATGGGCAATAAATGCTTGCCTGATCAGCAATACTTTTATCCTGAGAATAAATTAAAGCAAAGTCATACAACGAGAGCTGTTGTGCTGAAGCTACTGCATAGTTCTGGCTGACAGGAAATGTTTTCACTCATCATAGTGTTATAAAGGAGAGGTTGACTCGACTCTGAGGGCTAAGGCCGAAACATCAAAAGGGGAGCACCTCACTCTATAATCTGTAAAAAAGAAAGTGTGAGAAGTGGTGTAACCTGCTTCTCAGCAACTTCTACTGGCTAAATGAAATAAATCGGTGACACTCACTTTAAAATCGACAAACAATAATTTATTTATCTGAAACTAACAGTGAGCAACTTAACTAACTTTCTCCTAAACTATTAACAAACCAAATAAATCCTTTCTAACTGCCAACTTTTCCTTAATCAAATAAGATTCTAATGCTGTTCCAATTCTAACTCTGTTGCAATAAATACACATCCCCTTATAAATAAAAAAAAGAATTTATTTGCTTGAAATTACAGCTAGGTTATGTGTCTTCTGGAATGTTCTGTGCCTTCTCCATTGTTTCTTTTGTCAGAAATACCTGCTCCATTGTTTCCTCTGTCAGGAATACCTTCTCTGTCATTGGTACTGATATTATTTAGATGATGCTTCCTATAAGACATAGATGACTGTAAGCGCCAGTGATTCCCTTTTGACAGCTGAAAGTTGTTAGCTCTGGCGGATGGCAGCTAGTTCTGGGGTCTTTGTCCATCTGTCTATTTCTTTTATACCTGTCATGACATATCAATATTTCTTATAAGAGGATTGGTCCTATGTTGTCAAAACCGTCAGATTTAAATTTAATAGATTTTTGAAATCTAAATGCCTGGTTCAAATTGATTGGCTAAATTCAAAACCTGCTGACTTGGTTTTTAAAAAACTGCTATTTGGCCTGCTAACTGTATTGCCTTTTGATACAAATGTTTCAATTTGGGCTCTCTGTGTAATTGCATTGTAAATCTCTAAGCTCAGACAAAGTAACATTTTCTAAAGAGACCATGCAATACTTTCCATATTTTACAATTTTACAAACATCAAATTCCAACTTCCTACTTCCCAATCTACAATTACTCTGCGTAACTTCACAACAAAAAGCGTATTGGAAAGATTTACAGATAGCTATTTGTTGTGGACCAGGCCAGACCCCCTCAAAACAGTTCAAGAAAGTAGCCCAGACCCTAACTTTGCTAGTTGTTTTGAGCAGGTGTAGTGTGGATATTTCAGGAGAGATGCTGCTGGTCAACCCACTTAATTTTAAACACAACAGAATTTATTTGCAAGATTACTGAATGAAGCACAAACAAAAGAGAACAGAATACCAAACAACTTAACTTATCAAAACACCCAACAGACTATCCCCAAAATGATACTGTTCCCAAAACTTGCAAAACTCCTCATAAACACCCCTTGGCACAAAAGGTAAAATCAAACACAGGGTCTTATAGGAGAGAAGCCAGAGTGAGAGGATCAGCATGGACCTGCTTCTTTCATGTAGCTGTTTCTTAGACAGCAGCTTCAAACTACTTGACTACTTTCAGTGAATAGCCAGACTGTCAAAATCGAATCAAACCAGAGTAAAGCTGAGCTGGGAGAACCTGCCACTCCCCTGTCATTGTATAAGTTTTTTTCTTAAAACTTGAAAGCCTTCTGCCTGAGGCAGTATATATTAGCTATAATCAAATTGGCACTAAACCCATCCAAGGCTAAATGTTTCAGAACCTGCGCCTTTTATGACCTCTCTGAAATAAAAACCAAGGACAATATAACCTAGTTAAAGGAGCAGCAGCATCACATCTTCAATATGTTGGGCCATGTTGTAGCACAACTCCCCTGGTCATCAAATCCTGGAATGGAACTTGAATCTAGAGTTACCTGAACTAAAGGTAAGGTCAATACCATTGTACACAAGTGTTCTAAACCACCAGTTTAAATAATCCACATTGGTATCTCCAGTTTGGGAGCTATTTGTGTTTTCACCTAATAATTCACAGTTAACAAACAGACTCTGTTGAATGGGTGAGCTATGGAGAAATGATGCCAGGAGCTTGTGGACCATTGTAGAAAATTAGTCAAATGTCAGTAATTTACAAGGTCCAGACATACTTGGCATGTATGCAAACCACAATAGAAAGGAGGCTGGCATTGTTTCACTAACAATTTCGGTTTTTGTTCTACCTCAGACAGCATTAGACTGATGCTAGAAGCGATTGTGAAATTGTCTACCAGAGTGCAATTGGCTAACCTGGTGAAACACCTAGTGTTAAGTCCATGTAACTCCGTTTGTGGTCTTGCAAGGTAACAGATTTCTTGTTCATGACATTCCAATTTGTCATTGACTTTCACTAAGTTGGCTACAGCAGAATGATAGGAATGATATTGCATTGATCCAAGATACGAATGAAGGTGAAAGATGATTGGGAAGTGGAAACTCCAATTTCTTATGTATTATTGTGCTTCAGCCATGTTACTTCATTTCTCAATAGTTCAGTCTGATCCTGCACAGATTCAGGGAGATCAGAGTTGTGAACTCCATAAAGTCAGCTGGTATAGACTAAAAGACACCTCAGCAGTTAGGTTATGGATTTAGTCACTCCGCTGTCACCTCTGCTGAAGCTTTGGGGGAAGTACCAGATAGAAGCAGTGATAAGGATAAATTTAATGCTCTTGAAATTCACCAAGAGTTTGCAAATGGGCATATGATAAAATGTTGGTGTTTCTCAGTTTCCTTATTTCATAACAACAGATAAAATGTATTGGTTAGCATAATTTCCATGTCTCCTCCAAATCTCACCCATCCGTGTATCCGGAGTGTCAACTTGACTTTTTATTTGTTTCATGGTATTGTGACTGGACCCATGTGTGATGAGTGGATGAGTATTTAAAGCAGCTTTTTAATTAATTTATATGATGATTTTGCCGGCCTTGGCCATAGCTTGGGTGCTGGCTGTTTGTGGTGAAGGGAGAGGGAGTGGTAGTGGCAACTTTCATTTGTTAGTTGTGCCAGTTGGAATATCATTATTATACTCATGAGACTAATCCTCAATGCCTTTCCAATCACACTATTTTGTTGAGTGGACATTGTCCCAGAGCAAGCAGTTATCAACTTAGCATTCTATTGGCACATTGTTTCTGATTGGTCTTATGCAGGCATTTCTTTGAAATACTTAGCATGTGCATACCTACATCTGTCCCTCCTACCAGCTCAAGTGTCTCCATAGCAAGCATCCTTTAAACTACTTCTGCGTGTTTTTCCATTCCCAGGCTAATGAACAATGCTGCTGAACTTGAAGAACCCGTTGAGAAGGTTAACATCTGATTCCTCACGAAAAATTACTTTCATTTTCTGGGTCACCCAGGTATGGAAAATGGAGAGTGTGTTGTTCCAAATGTAATTTATTCAATGTCTTGTTTGTCTTCAAAATTTCTCCAACTGTAGATCATTTCGGCAGGAGCTTAATCAAAGCGTGCATCCTGTCTAGTTTGTGTGCATAACCAGTTTAATGACCCAATTAAACTTCTCAACTAATCCTCTCCTTTCTTGGTTGTAGAGTCTTCATTTTCTGAAGATCCAGCCCGATTTATCCAAATCCTATTAACACCCTCTAGTTAAGATTCAGGGTTGTTTTGAACCCAGTCTGTTTAATGTCCAATCCTACACATTTAAAAGCTCCTAAAGCATCCAATCCTCCTCACAGGAATTCATCTAAAAGCATCAAGAAAATGCTTTCTAATTTTTCTCCATGGTTTCAAAAAATCAACACTGGATCTGTTTTAGCAAAATACATCCAGATTATGGTAGGACAGAACTAACCAAAAATGCCAATTGCTGGATCATTATTTAGCTTGTAGACATACTTGTTCAGCATTCATAATTTCCCTTCTATATCGGTTTATTGGAGGTTTTAGAAATATTTTTCTTTGAAATTGGTTTCTTTGCAAAATGCTGCTTTGACGCCAGTGGATATTCATTTTGAAGAGTGTATCATTAAAAGTACATGGCAAATGTTCAAACTTATTTTTCTGCTGTTGGAAAATCTTCTTACTTCCTGGTCACCCAATAGTTCTTCAAATTCAAATGCTACAAGTCTGTCCTTAACTTTAAATTACTATCAAGAAGTACCTTCTCTGTGCATATTTGGATTTGGATGGCTACTTTTTATCTGGCACTGCTGTGTATATACCAAAGTTTCTTCAACTATTGAACTCTTTTTTTCCCCCTCTTTTATCAATTTACTATCAAACTTGTTGGTAGCCACAGAGTTTTTTATTTAATCAGAGGATCTCCTAGTTATCATGGCACTTCTCACCTGATCTTTAGTTCTTGCTCCTGTCAACCTTCTTCCTACTGGAGTCATGTCCCAGCTGGAATTCTCCTCCTTGATCTGTCCCTCCTGTTACCAGGTTACCTTCCACAAGTTTTTGTTCTTATCCTTGAATTGTGAGCAGAATTAGGCCCACTGTTTGAAGGTACACTATGTTTCCTGCCTTTTAACATTTTTACTTTCTTCTACCAATCCACTGATCTGTTTTTCTGCTCCTTATCCTCCACATTTAGCCAGTTTTCATATTTCACGATGGTCTTTCCTGCACTTCCTACCATGTAGCTTTGCTCCACTCACCAACTCCTTCTGGCATAAAAATCAGCCGAGTCTTAGCTTCCAGTAGTTGAACTTTGTTACAAATAGCCTTATCCCAGTCTTCATTATTACTTTTTCCACTCTCCGTTAGCACATGATCGGTTAAAATCTGTTGCCCAAAGGTATATGCCAAGTTTATAAGCTGTCTTCAGTTTCCATCAACTGTTCTGCAAATGTGTAATCAGCGCCAGTAAGCTACATGGAATGTACATTAACGGTTTGGTTACCGTGTTGCAAAATTATCATTCTGCCTTCAGTGCTGATAACTCTTCCTATACCTCTCCATACCTTTTGCCTTTCCCCTTTTTGGTACACCATGCTTCTCGGATTAAAATTATGTTTGGTACTTTTTTGTAATTATTCATTCATGGGATGTGGGCATTGCCTAGGAGGACATTTAAGAATCAGCCACATTGCCATTGGTGTGGAGTCATATATATGTCAGACTGGGTAAGCACAGCAGTTTTCCTTCCCTAAAGGACTTTTGTAAATCAGATGGGTGTGTATCCTGATGAAGGGCTCTGGCCCGAAACGTTGATTCTCCTGCTCCTCGGATGCTACCTAACCTGCTGTGCTTTTCCAGCAACACACTCTCGACTCTGATCTCCAACATTTGCGGAACTCACTTTCTCCTAGTGTATATGCCAACATTTACATGGTCAACATTAGGCCAGCTTTGAATTCAGGATTTTTGACAAATTCAAATTTCACTATCTGCTGTGTTGGGATTTGAACCTGTGTTCACAATAGGAATACTATAGTGATACAAAACCTCAAAATCGTCTTGATCTTTTCTGAAACCTCCACCTTAACAAAAGCATTCAAATTACCGGCAAAAATTGAACTAGTGGGCATCCTTCCAAAAGTATGGGATAATCCCACATTATTGAAAGTATCTTGGGATTCCTGACATCAATTAATTTATAAGAGTTGTAGCCTCCAATGAACTGAAATATGTCTTTGGCACATACTGCCCACACCAACCAATTTGTAAAGTCATAATTGCTTTGATCAATTACATTTTTTTGGAACACTTCATCAATCATGGCATAATTTCTCTCACTAAACTCCTTACTAAAAGGACTTTCTACTGCTGTGTGTGTTGCGACATTATTAAGATTCTTGCACATCCTCCTGAATTTCCCATTCTCAAAAATAAATCTATGAGGAATTTAGCTGGTGCTCCCAACTTTGCTCCAATCCATCTTTGTATTATTTTCTTGATAGTTATATATTTTTTCTCTTTTTTAGAAATTATTGTTGACAGACTAAGTCTAATTTTAATGCACACAAAATGTCAGAGAAAAACATTTTTGACTTCATCAACTACGTTGAATTTCATTGTTTCAGTTGAATTAAAGTTTCTCATCAATGGAAGACGTACAATGGGTTGTGATGGAATTCTCTTGTAACTTCGACAAATATCATATTTTTCATTACTTTTCTACAAATTTACTGTATTTTTGTCGATTATGCCTATCTTTTTTAACTGAATATTCACCTTTTGACAAGATGGATTGTACATTTTCAGTAGCTTTGAAATAATTTGCTTCTTTTCCTTTAAATCCTTATCCCTGGATTCTATTAATGCCACTTCAACATTCTGCTCAGAGATGATGGACCCTGTTTTGGGAATACAATAATGTCCTGTAAATTGCAGACTTACATTGCTCCTAAGGACAATCACTTTCTCATCCTCCATATCCAACTTAATTTGGGTCTTTCTCATTGAAGGTTTACTTAATGGTAAAAGTATTTCAGTGGATTCTATATCAGTCATTCTGAAGTGATTTGCTCATGTTACCATACATGTAATTATTACTTTCTTTAGTGATTTTAATGTGTTATTTTAACCAAATATGAAGCTGGAGTGTTGGATTGAACATATTGTTAGAAACATAGATAAAAGATGTTGCTGCACAGCAAGTGCAGATCTAACCCTGCTACCTTATCTGACTCCTGAAGAAGGGTTACACTCAAAACATCGACTTCTCCACCTCCTGATGCTGCCTGGCATGCTGTGTTCTTCCAGCATCCTGCTTGTCTACTTTGGATTCCAGCATTTGCAGTATTTCTTTTTGTCTCTATTCTACCTCCAGGCTAAATCTCATGTCAGATCCTGTCCAATAGATGCTTTCAAAAAGGCGCTAGAATTATGACAGGGCTGGGTACTTCAAATGTGTCTGCTCTCAACAACCATGGCCAACGCTATTATCAGGGACAGAGACCCATCCAGTGAAATGGCTTTCCCTTCTCACCAGACAGTAAACAAAATCAGCATCTGCCCCCCCGCCCCCCCCCCCCCCCCCCCACCCAAACCCCAAAAGAGTCAGGTAAGGGATGAGGCCCTCGCAGGAAGAAGCTCTGTTTTGGTAGAGTGTTAGGGATTTGTACTACAGAAAGTGTGAAATAGGCAAGGTAGAAGCATCACGCCTACACAAGGATGGAGGTCTCAACCATTACTCTCCAGACTTTTCAGTGTGCATCTTGCTGAGGAGTATGAGCTGACTGACGTATGCTCTGACATCTGGTTCTCTGCTTTGCTGAAGTTGGACATTCCTTATCATGGTACATTAGCTCTTCCTATCGTTCTCAATACTTTTCATAGCTTGGAGTTTCTGTTAGTTGGTGACCCAATCAACACAAAAGTGGAATTAAGGAAGTTGGGAATGCCCAAAGTACTAGTGTCAACATATTAAGAGATATTTGTTTTTTGTATCATACAAACTTATGATTAGTGATAGACTTTAGCAACTTGTAAGAATATTGAAGATGGACTCCATCATCTGCTCAAATGGAAACATATATCACCAAGTGAATGTAGGGATATGTAGTTTAAAAAGAAAGTTAAAGAAAACATTATAAATCAATGATGCTTGCTATTAAAGGGATCAATGCATTAATGTTTGTCGTTATCTGTGATAAGATAAAATTTAAAAGAATATTGAGTTGCACTGTGCTGTGTGGCTTGACTATTTTACCCCACAAAATGGGTTCAATTTCAACTCTGGAATTAGAATATGAGGGAAGTGCTAGGCTTATTTTCCTATGACCACTCAAAAACCTCTGTTATAAGAAATCTTTGCTGAATATTTGCTGAAGGGAAATAACAATAACAACGGGTAGAATTCAGCCTTTAGTGAAAATGAGCAATCCGAACTTTAAAGACCCTTCTGAAGTTTCCATTGAAATTTTCCTGAACCCAGCAAAGCCATAGTTAGAACTATTTTATTTAGAAGTCTTCTTAGTTGAAAGCACTCTCATAATGTAAAGGTAATCGTGGCTATGCAACCTGCTGATCTACCTACGCTGACACTGATAAAGCGATTGATCTTTCACAGCCAAGTGCACTTCAGTTAAACTCAAAAATTGGTGCTTTGGCGCTGGATTGCAGTTGCACTTGAATTTTTAATTTCCATCTGACCCCTATCCACACATTTGTGAATGTTAACTCCCACTCGACGTCCTACAAACTTGTATTACAGCTAGATATAGCAAAATAGTAGTTCCTCATAGTTACTCTGCAGTCCTTATTCAGAAGATGACAATAAATGTTGAACTGGAACTTCTACAGAAGAGTAACAGCATGGAGAGAGCTCCAAAAGTAGTATAAGTGGTGTGTCAAAATTAATTACTACAGGTTTTTAGAACAAATACAAAACATTGAAGTGCAGTTGTTGCTGCTCTGGTATTTCTGGCATAATTGTAGAGATATTTCTCAAGTGCTAACAATTCCTGTAGTGCTAATCTTCTGAAGGTCTGTGAAAGAAAACATTTTTAACCGCACAGTAAGGTTGCACTATAAATATCTTACTGGTTGACAATGCCCTTGTCCTGCAAAGATAGCTTTGGTTCACAAAGTTTTTCTTTTCAATTTATGCAACAATTTTCATAAATATTATCTAATGAACATAGAAGAAAAAAGTGAATGAAGAGGTCCATAAAGCTTTACGGAATTACTAATCAGTCACTGTACCCTAAATCTTCACTTGAGAAGCTAACATATAAATGTCACAACAATAGAGAGCAGCTTCATTGTGTTAAAGATTGTAAAGGACTCCCCCAACCATGGGACCATTTTCATGGTCCAAGAATGAAGATGGGTCACATTTCATGCATCTACCTTTTGCAGAGGCATCAACCATATACATAAGGAGCTGCTTTCACTTAGGCATGTTTTGGTGTTTGAAATATATACAGGTTAGACCTCTTGAGCAGGTCTGAATTTTGTCCATTCAATTGGATAACCAGTTGACCCTTTTTGAAGGCATGCCCAGTATTAGAATTTTAGAAGTATGAATTTGCACCAAAAGTAAATACTCTGAATTTGCAAGAAAAGTGCATAAACTCTTTGGAAATGTCAAAATAAACTGTTTGAAGTGTTAAACCACTTAAAATTCTGCCCCTTAAATATTTGAGAAAAGAAATTGAAGTGTTTAAAACAAACATTGCTTTACTCATAAGCTTCAGCATTATCTACACAGGATTAGTGCTGCATGAATGCTACAAACTTCTGTAACCACTGCTGTGTGCCTCCCACTTCATAGTTAAACACATAGATTCTTTGAAGTAGGACAATGGATTTTTAATGTGTGTTTCATGTAAAGGATTATGCACTTGAATGAAATATTTGTTGCCATACAGAAATGTATAGTTGAGTCATCTAAAGTTAGTGAAGAAACTTTTTAAATGAATACTTGTTTTTTTAAAAAAGTAAAGTTTACAAGTCATCAATTAGAACTTTATTTTATTAATCTAATCATGTGATCACCATGGTGGTTATTGGATGAACTAACATGGTAGGTGTAAAGGCAAAGAGTGGTGGCTGTGGGACATCGGTCGATATCAGTTGGCACTAAGTTGACATGAGGGTTATTAGATGATTAGATAACTTACAGTGTGGAAACAGGCCCTTCGGCCCAACAAGTCCACACCGACCCGCCGAAGCGCAACTCACCCAGACCCATTCCTCTACATTTACCCCTTCAACTCACACTACAGGCAATTTAGCATGGCCAATTCACCTAACCTGCACATTTTTGGACTGTGGGAGGAAACCAGAGCACTCAGAGGAAACCCACGCAGACACAGGGAAAATGTGCAAACTCCACACAGTCAGTCGCCTGAGGCGGGAAATGAACCCGGGTCTCTGGCGCTGTGAGGCAGCAGTGTTAACCACTGTGCCACCGTGCCGTCCACTGCCACTGTGCCGGCCACAAAGTTATAAAGGGAGTGGATGAAGGGCATAGGTTGGCATGAAAAATATGAGGGATTATGGAGTGGGTGACGTTTCATGGGTTGACATGGATGAGACAGAGAGATTATGTGGGTTGGTGTGGGCATGTGATGGTGAGGGCTCAAGGGCTGCTTCAAGTTTTATTGCATTTTTAAATGTTTCAAAACAGTGCTGATGCATCAATGCAGATTTTCCAACCTGCCCATCTTTGCATCTCCCACTTGTTCTGGGGTCCCTGACTGCGATTCTCAGAGAATCCAGCCATCCCAGACTGAAAATTCTATTCCTTTCAGCACTGCTGCAAGTAAGAATCATTCATGTGGCTTAAAGTCTTAACACAGCAGCATATATAACAGAACAATTTTTGCATATTAAAATGGCCTCCCACTTGAAACAGTTGGATGCTTTGATCTCCTATCTAAAACCCTCTACTCACAGCTTCCTGACTCAGAGGTGAGAATATTACCAGCTGAGTCTTAAACTGAAGTGTATTAAAACTGAAGTGTTAAAAGTAAGCTATATATAGAAAGTTAGAATCAGGTTTTGGCTTGTTTGATAATTAGAATTTATGATTTTAATGGATGCTTTTGGGAATGTCCTTTTTTAATGTTTTTAAATTTTACTTTTTGGATCAAAAAAGGAGCAATGCTTCTTTAAAATTCATTTAAAGGCCAGCTTTTATTGCTCTCCCCTAATTTCCCTTGAGAAAGTTATGGTGACAATTGAGTAGATTGCTCACAATTTGACAGATTAGTTAAAGGTCAAAATGCTAAAGTCATGCATAGGTCAGACAGAGGAAAGGTGGCAACTTTTCATCCCCGTAGAATATTTTAAAAAATGTTTATGACTAACTATTCAGTACTTTAATGGGCTCCTTTATGGATACCAGTTTCAGTCAGGTTTATTTAATTGATTAAATTCAAATTTGTAAACTGCCATTGTGGGATTTGAACTCACATCTCCAGATTATTATCCTAGGCCTCTGGATCGCTAACTCAGTAGTCCCACACCATGAATAAGAAGTAGGTTTACTGTCCAGACAGTGGAGAATTTGCAAATTAGATGGAAATAATTCATTTTATTACAGTTAAAGCTCTCAGAGTTCTTGTAGTCTTTTCCAATAGTTCTCAAACCTTTCCTCATGTGGATCACTTAGATGGGCAAAAAAGACAACACAGACCACCTACTTCCACTTGTAATGGCAAAGAAATCACATAAGAAATAATCGGTACTCATAGAAAGCATAAATAGTTCACTGCTGTATTGTCACTAAGTGCAATAAAATGTCTATACATTGTTAATTCAATATCTTAAGTAAATTGGTAGTGAATGCCAGACCAAAATTATCAACATTTGCATGTTATAAGGCAGAACTTTCTAATCGGTTGTTATTGTGTTTGAGGTGGGGAACGACACCTAAAAGCTGGGGACTGCCTCAATATGGCAGTGATTTCACAGCAGCTGGGCAAGGCCAAAGAGAGTGTACCCACCTGTGTTCAACTGACGTCCAAAAATGGTCAATGACTGTTCATTACAAACTGCTTCCCAGCTGGCCATAAGTTTTAGTTCAATGTGGGATGGTCAGCTGATGAGGGCAATGCCTGACAGGACATGAGCCTCAGGCAGAAAAGATGGTGGCTCCATCCTCACAGAGTCCCTTTCTCAATCAGAGTCTTCCCAAAGGTCATTTCACTCTCACTTCATGTCCTCTTCCTCCAAGGCAGAAAAGCCAAGGATCTTCCCATCTTAACAGCTCTGGTGACCTCCTCCCGTGACTTTGTTAAGATACTTGGACTTGCCTCAATTCTGAGCTCCTGGCATATAATTACCATCAGTGAAAATGCCATCAGTGGCCACTGCCCTCAGTGGTGCTGCTACTCTTCGAGAGTGGCCAGTCCATCAGACAGAGGCAGCTCCCTGAGCACAGAAACCACCCCCAGATGGTGACAGAAGATTCACCTCTGAAGACCCTTAAAACCTTACTGAGCTTTAAATGTTTACAGGAAAGCCATCAGGAATGCATGTGGATTGGAAACTTTGCTTAATTTGAAAAATCAAACCCTTAATAATTAATGCAAGAGAACAAGTTTATTTGAAATATTCTAGTTTGCTACAAAACCTTCATAATTTCTTTCTCAGAAACTAACCTTACTGTTGACTTTGTTTCATGAATATAAATGTAAAATAAATGTCACTTGCAAAACTACACTTTTGTTGTTTGTGCTTGTGATAAACTTGTGCCATGCAGAAAGGATGTTGGGGCTTCACACAAGTGAGGGGATTAAGATCATGATCTGTTATTTATTATCATCTCAATCATTATGTTATGGATCAGCGACTTGCAGTTTGGGCCAGTGCGTTGATTACTTGAGAAACTTTGCGGGACATTGTGAAAACTACTGGTCTACTCCATAAGAGATAAACTACACCTCAACATACTACTAATGAGAAGTGCTAATTTGCATAATAAAATGTAGAATAACATTACTGTAATTTCATATTTGAAGCAAAAGATAATTTGCATAATGTCATAGGCTGCACAGATTGAAAGTAAATTAATTTTTTCATAATAAATGTGATCGTGAATAGCTCCATTGACACAGCTAAGACATGAAAGACAACAGTGGAATCATGCTGTCTGTTGAAGTACTTACAAACATTTAAATGTACCATGATTGAATTCAACTACTGCTCAAATCTTAATTGATGATTGAAAATTCCACTCCTGTAAGACTTTTTTTTATTAATTCTACTTCTTTGAGCCGTGAGCATAGCAGAATAAAACAATCCAAATAAAGCAGAAGCACTCTTTTAAGGATTGTTAGAGTGTTGCTTAACACTTAATGTACAATGTCAGACAATTTCCATTGTCATAAAGCTACTATAGTTATACTGTACACAGTGATGTAGTACAGCGGAAACTTATGCTGAGACCAACTGCATAAGACAGAAATGAACAAAAAAAAATTCATTGTCTAACAGAAAACTATTCAACAATATGAGGTTGAATTATGCTCTACAATGTGTTTAAAATTGTCGGTGAGTAAGTTTTCATTAAAACTGTCTATATTCATGAAAGCAGTTATCCATACAGAGCACTTTCTTTATGCAACACATTTAAATTCATTAGATCCAACTGATTCCTTTGAGAGGCACCTTTGCTGGGAATTAATCATGTTGACAGGCTCTCACCCATCTGTCGGAGAACTGTAAGGAGAGGCTTGTTAGTTTGGAGGTTGAGACTCAATTGGAATCAAATGCCCCTTACACTCTTATATTAAGCTTCAGAGAAAAGTGACAGCATAGGCACAGTGAACCAAATAGCCCCCATAATGATCATATACCAGAATATTTGCAGAAATAAACTATGGTATAGGAATGTCTATTCCAGCCTGTAGGAAATATATCAAGTGTTATCTATTCAGGGCTGTTCTAGATTTCAATATTACCTGTTGATTTGCTTGAACTGATGTGATTAGAATACAGTTTGCATTCCCATCACAGTGGTGAGATCACTTAAAAGTAGACAATAGTGAACAATGGCCCTGTCTGCATACTGTGAAGTTTGTTTATTATCATATAAACAATCAATGTCCTATGTGGATCAAGCACTATGTGGGGAAGATGTTTGCTGTAAGAATGAGGCATTGAATTACAAATCTGGATTTTAGCCTGAAGATAGAGTTCAATGGCCTGTTGTACAGTTGGGAAATCTGAATGTATCAGAAAATTAGAGGAAATATTTCCAAGAAACATTAATCATGGAAATACTGAATTCACTTCAAATTTCTTGTTGAAAAATCCTATATTAATGCTAAAGTATTAAGGTCCTGAAAACTTGAGAAGAAATTCACCTCCACAATAGTTAAATAGCTAATTTTGTTGACTCATTTTCTTGGTATTTACCTGTGATTATCTATACACCATATTTTCTCCTGTATCTTTGTTTCCACAGAGTTCTTATGCTTTTAGATATGAAAGCACACTTCAGAAAGGTGACCAGTGAAAATGCAGAATCCTCTGAAATTGACAAGATTTATACAAAAAATGAATATGCATTTAAGACTAGGATTTAATTTTCAAAACTGATGCCTGATAACTAGCATAAAAATGTAACATTACTGATGTCTTTTTTTTCTATTTTCATATCTGCTCCAACCAACTTCTTGGATTCAGTGGTATTAAGAGAGGAGCTTGTAAGCATGGGCAAAACAGTAATCGTGGGTGGCTTCAATCTACATTTGGACTGGGTCAACCTGTTGTGGATGACAAGTTTCCTGAATGCTTTAAAAATAGTTTTCCAGAGCTGCATGCTGAGCAGCTGACTAGGGGACATACTATTTTATCGAGTTTTGAGAAGGCTTGTAGCTCAGGCTAAGGTTTTGGATGTAGGTTTGTTCACTGAGCTGAAAGGTTCATTTCCAGACATTTCGTTACCTTGCTAGGTAACGTCTTCAGTGGACCTCATATGAAGCAATGCTGAAAATTCTTGCTTTCTAGTTATAGGTTTGGGTTTCTTTGGGTTGGTGATGTCATTTCCTGTGGTGAAGTCACTTCCTGTTCCTTTTCTCAGGGGGTGGTAGATAGAGTCGAATTCGATGTGTTTGTTGATCGAGTTCCAGTTGGAATGCAATGCTTCTAGGAATTCTCGTGTGTATCTTTGTTTGGTTTGTCCTAGGATGGATGTGTTGTCCCAGTCGAAATGCTGTCCTTCTTCATCCGTATGTGAGGATACGAGTGAGAGAGGGTCATGTCTTTTTGTGGCTAGTTGGTGTTCATGTATTCTGGTGGCTAGTTTTCTGCCTGTTTTTCCAATGTAGTGTTTGTTACAGTCCTTGCACGGTATTTTGTAAATGACGTTAGTTTTGCTCATTGTTCTGTGTAGGTTCTTTCAAGTTCACTAGCTGCTGTTTTAGTGTGTTGGTGGGTTTGTGGGCTACATGATGTCAAGGGGTCTGAGTAGTCTGGCAGTCATTTCCGAGATGGCTTTGATGTAGGGGAGAGTGACTCGAGTTTCTGGGCGTATTTTGTCATTAGTATCCTCACATACGGATGAGGAAGAACATCATTTCGACTGGGACAACACATCCATCCTAGGACAAGCCAAAAAATGTCATGCACGAGAATTCCTAGAAGCATGGCATTCCAACTGGAACTCTATCAACAAATACATCGAGTTAGACTCCATCTACCACGCCCTGAGAAAAGGAACAGGAAGTGACTTCACCACAGGAAATAACATCACCACAGGAAATGACATCACCAACCCAAAGATATAAATAGAAAGCAGGAATTTTTAGCATTGCTTCGCATGAAGTCCACTGAAGATGTTACCTAGTAAGGTAACGAAATGTTTGGAAATGAACCTTTCAGCTCATCGAACAAACCTACATCCAATACTATTTTATATCTAGCATTTGCTAACAGAAGGGAGCTAATGAATAATCTTTTTGAAAATAACCTGTAGGGATGAGTGACCACAACATGATAGAATTTCACATTATGTTTCAAAATGAGGTAGTTCCATCTGAAATATGGGGGTTACTTAAAAAATAGAAATGATAAAAGCATGAGGTAACATGTTGACTGAATTGGATTGGGAAATACATTAAACGGCATGACTGTTTTAGGCAGTGGGCAATCTTTAAAGAACAATTACATAGCTTATAGTAACTATATACTCTTTCAATGCGCATAAACTTTAAAAAGGTCAGTCAACCATAGCTGAAAAGGAAATTAAGGATTATATAAGATTGAAAGGAAAGGCTTATAAAGCAACCAGAAATAGTTGTAAATCTGCGGATTGGGAAGATTTTAGAAGATGGCAAAGGAGAGCTGAAAAAACTGATAAGGAAAAGAACAGAATGTGAATGCAACCTGGCAAAAAGCATGTAGAAGCACTGAAAATGCTTCTAAAGGTACGTAAAAAAGGAAACATGTGGGTTCACTACAGGCAGTGAAGAGAATTTACCTCGCGAATAGAGGAACGGCAGAGAAGCTAAATAATTACTTTGTGTCCATTTTCACTGAGGAAAATATAAGAAATCTTCCAGAATTAGTGATCCAACTGACTAGGGAGAATGAGATGTTGAAGGAAATAAGAAGATTATATTAGAAAATGTAATGGAACTGAAAGCTAATTAATCCCTATGACCTTATAGATGATACCTCAGAATGTTGAAGGAGGTGGTCATAGAGAAAAATTGATGATTTACTAATGATATATGTATGGTAAGATGCAATAAGAAATCTCGCTACAGCTCTCAGAGAGAATCCCTATTAAAAAAAAAGCCTCAAGACAATTTCAGCTTAGCCAAAAAAGTATGAAATTCAGCCCCTTGTCTTCTCAAGAAAGCTATTTGTAGCAGTTTCTAAATGCATGATTTAAAGACAATCATCTCATATTGGAGTGGTCTTTTTATCCTTTGAAGAAAGTTAGATTTTGTTTCACATTTTCTGAAGGACCCAACAAGGTACCAGGAAACCCAACTATCCCATCCCCTCTGTCTGAGCATCCTCACTAGTACATTCATGGGAGTTGATCCCCAACCACTTCTTGTTTCATTCATTCCTACTACTGCCCCCTTGGACTTAGACAGAGGATCAGCAAATATTGCCTTTTCCTGTATTTCCTAACAGAATGATAATCACAAAACCCTGTTACTTTGCCACTCATTGAAGATTTCCTGCTGAGCTAATAGTCCTACATCTGCACTTCCAAATTGTTGTGGTGCAGTGTATATCTTATAGCCACATCAAAACTAAAACTCTTCCCCTTCTCATGAGACACCTTCTCCTACTTTGAGTACTCCATTTTGTCACATCCTTCTCCTTAAAAAGCTCTTGTTTAAATTGAGCATTTTATACCCTAATTATTGGCATGGTCTCTCCCTGCCTCCTCCAATGAAAGAACTTGCTGGATCAAGCTCTACTGAGCAAGTTAAGAGTTGCCCAGCAAGCCCCTTGGTGATTCATAAGCCTTGACAATGTTGCCTTACCCAGCTAGCCAAGCAACAGCTTTTGTCTACTCAAGACCATTGCTGCAGGCCAGGACTTCAGACAATCCAATTGCAAGCAAATAGATTGTTTTCTCCTGATGGGGAAAGAGTCACAGGGACACAGGGTGAATTAAATTTTGGACATAAGGACGGAAAGGTATCCTTCAGCAGTCGATCTGTTTGGCCTCTAATCCTGCCCCTTTTACCTCTGGATTGGAGCAAATGGAGACCCCCTTCCCTAACATGGAAGACTAATTGCCCTGGATTTCCAGTTGAGAAAGCAGTTACTTTTCTGGAAAAGCTGAGAGGCAGGTATTTAGCTGGTGAGAGTTGAAGCCTCCAAGTAACCATTTATTTACCAATTTAATCGGTGGTATGTCAAGAAACATCCCCATTGACCTTCCTGCCCAACACTTAATTGCTGAAGTGGGAAGAAGTGAGTAACTTTCCAGAGCCAACTTGACAAATTATTAGATGTTTTCCCACCTTTCTTACCATCTTTCAGATAATCCCATCCCCTTTCATGGATTATCCTTCCACACTCCTGAATACCATTCTGAGTTTCTCACTCTGCTTTCTTTCCTCAGCATCCTTATGGAGTATCTCCTCATTTCCAATGATTTCAACGTCTATAATTCAGAGATCATTGTACTCAAGGCATTCAGGTTGGGTGATAGTGCACTTCTCCCTGCTGAGCTCAATGCATTCTGTGCTCATTTTCAACAGAAGATTAGCCTCAGGTGTACCAGAAGGCATAGTCACCCCAGCAGATGTCAGATTGGCCTTCAGATTAATTCACAGAAAGTGACTGGTCCAGATGGAGTCCCAGCCATGCACTCAGATCTTGCATGGATCAGCTGGTGGGGGGAATGTAGACATGTTTAACCTCTGCCTACTCGGATGTGAGGTTTCCACCTGCTTGAAGAAGCCCACTACTATCTCTGTGCCAAAGAAAAATCAGGGAAAATACCTTAATGATTACTGCCCAGTGGCTCTGACATCCATCATTATGGTGAGAGAGGTTTATAATAGCACACATCAACTCCAGCCTCCCAGCTTTCCATGATCCAGTCCAATTCGCCTGCCATTGCAATAAGTCCACGGCAGATGCCATCTCTGGCCCTATACTTATCCCAGGAACATCTTGATAACAAGGACACCTATGCCAGACTCCTATTTATTGGCTTTAGCTGCATGCTCAACACCATAATTTCAACCAAACTCATTTCCAAACTCTGGGATCTAGGACACTTCTATTCCTCTGCAACGAGATCCTTGACTTACTGATCCGCAAACTGCAATCATAACGATAGGTGGCAACATCTCCTCCATGATAATCCTCTACACCAGTGCCCCGCAAAGCTGTGTACTCAGTCCCTTACTATAATCCTTATACACTCACAACTGTATGGCCAAATTCAGCTCCAACTCCATTTACAAATTTGCTGATGACACCACTATAGTGGATCAGATCTCAAAGGTGTGATAGAGTTCAGGCAAGAGATAGAGCATGGTAGCATGGTTTAAAAGCAACACTCTCTCCCTCAATGTCAGAAAAATGAAGGAGCTGGTCATCGAATTTAGGAAGTGGAGTGGAGGACACACCCTGTCTGTATCAATGCTGCTGAGATGGTCAAGAATTTTAAGTTCTGAAGAACAAATATCACCAACCTGATCCGTTGACATTGATGCCTCTATTTCCACAAAAGGCTAAGGAAATTTGGCATGTCCATAATGACTCTTACCAATTTTTATAAATACACCATAGCGATCATCCTATACAGATGCATCACAGTCTGGTATGGCAACTGCTCTGCCCAAGACCACAATAAATCACAGAGAGTTGTGAATGCAGCTCAGTCCATTGTGCAAACCAATCTTCCTTCCATTGACTCAGTCTAAAGTTCCCACTGTCTTGGGAAATCAGTCAACATATTCAAAGACCCCTCCCACCCTGGTAATACTCTCTTCTATCTTCTTCCATAAATACAAAAGAAGATACAAAAATTTGAAAACACGTAGCAACAGATTCAAGACCAGCTTCTTCCCTGCTGTTGTCAGACTTATAAACAGATCTCTCACGTATTAGAGTTCATTTTTCTCTGCACCTCTCCGTAGCTGTTTTATTATCCTGATGTACATTTATAAGGTATGATTTGTTTGGATAACATGCAAAACAATACTTTTCGCTGTATCTTGGTACATGTGACCATAATAATAAATCAAATCATGTTCTGTAAACTTCTCCCTCCATATAAATTATTTAAGCATACTCATTAAGTTTGCCATCTCATATTTTCTGTCCATTCCCATTACAATGATCATGCAGGCAAGTCTGTCATCAATTACTCATATATCTACCTGTTCCCATTCTTTCTATATCTATCTTTGAAAAAAACGCTGACTGCCTAGTTATTTGTAGCAGCTTTCTTTTGAAGAGAGTTGCCTGGAGTAGAAAACAAACTCTTTGTTACCGTAAAATTGTAGAGCACTTCCAATTTGGAATTCTGAGGACTTTTTAAATTCAGTTCCTCAAGGATGCATCAGACAATTATTTCTAACATTGGTTTCCTAGAGGGCAATGATTTAATGACTTATTAATGACTTAATGTGCTCAGGAATATCTTTTCTTCTGTCCATTAAAATCTATAGAATTATAGAATAACTGAATTAATATCACACAACAAAAAGCTACTCCTTCCATCAAGATAATGTCAGTTCGTTGAAAGAGTTATATAATTAGCCCCATATTTTTGTTCTTTCCCTATAATCCAACATTTTTATTTGAGGCATATATCGAATTTTCTTTTGAAAAAAACTTTTGAATATGCTTCGACCACACTTTCAGGCACTGCATTCCAAACCTTAAAAACACCACTTCATCCCATCCTTTGTCAATTATTCTAAATTTGAGCCCTCTAGTTTCTGTTAATCTTCCAATGGAAAGACTTAAAGAGTCATAGAGTCATAGAGATGTACAGATGGAAACAGACCCTTCACTCCAACAAATCCATGCCAACCAGATATCCTAAGCCAATCTAGTCCTATTTGCCAGCACTTGGCCCCTATTCTTCTAAATGCTTCCTATTCAGATACTCATGCAGAATGCCTTCTAAATGTTGCAGTTGTACCAGCCTCCATCACTTCCTCTGGCAGCTCATTGCATACACATACCACCCTCTGCATGAAAACGTTGCCCCTTAGGTCCCTTTTATATTTTTCCCTTCTCACAGTAACCTATGGCCTCTAGCTCTGGACTCCCCCACCCCAGGGAAAAGACCTTGTCTCTATACCCTTTCCATGCCCCTCATGTCTTTATAAAGCTCTATGAGGTCGCTCCTCAGCCTTCAATGCTTCAGGGAAAGTATTCCCAGCCTATTCAACCTCTCTCTGTAGCTCAAATCCTCCAACCTAGCAACATCCATGTAAATCTTTTCTGAACCCTTTCAAGTTTTACAACATCCTTCCTATACGAAGTAAACAAGAATTGCATGCAATATTCCAACAGTGGCCAAACCAGCATCCTGCACAGCTGCAACATAATCTCCCAACTCATATACTCAATGCTCTGACTCTAGCTCTGGACTCCCCCACCCCAGGGAAAAGACCTTGTCTCTATACCCTTTCCATGCCCCTCATGTCTTTATAAAGCTCTATGAGGTCACTCCTCAGCCTTCAATGCTTCAGGGAAAGTATCCCCAGCCTATTCAACCTCTCTCTGTAGCTCAAATCCTCCAACCTGGCAACATCCTTGTAAATCTTTTCTGAACCCTTTCAAGTTTTACAACATCCTTCCTATACGAAGTAAACAAGAATTGCATGCAATATTCCAACAGTGGCCTAACCAGCATCCTGTACAGCTGCAACATAACCTCCCAACTCATATACTCAATGCTCTGACCAATGAAGGACAGCATACCAAACACCTTCTGCATTATCTTATCTACCTGTGACTCCACTTTCAACGAAATATGAACTTGCATGCCATGGTCTCTTTGTTCAGCAACACTCCCTAGGATCTTACCATTAAGCTCTGATTTGCTTTTCCAAAATGCAGCACCTCGCAATTTTCTAAATTAAACTCCATCTTCCACTCCTCAGCCCATTGGCTCATCTGATCAAGATTCCATTGTAGTCTGAGGTAACCTCCTTAGCTATCCACTCCATCTCCAATTTTGGTGACATCTGCAAATTTACGAACTATACCTCTTGTGTTCACATGCAAATCATTTATATAATTGATGAAAAGTAGTGGACCCAGCACCAATTCTTGTTGACACTCCACTGGTCACAGGCCTCCAGTCTGAAAAGCAACCCTCCACCATCACCCTCTGTCTTCCACCTTAGAGTCAGTTCTATTTCCAAATGGCTAGTTCTCCCTGTATTCCATGAGATCTAAACTTACTAACCAGTCTGCCATGGGGAACCTTGTCGAACTCCTTACTGAAGTCCACATAGATCACGTCCAATGCTCTGCCCTCATCAATCATTTTAGTTACTTCTTCATGAGACATGATTTCCCACACACAAAGCCATGCTGACTATCCCTGATCAGTCCTTGCCTTTCCAAATAGATATAAACCTTGTCCCTCAGTATTCCATCCAACAATTTGCTCACCACTGATGTCAGGCTCACCGGTTTATAGCTCCCTGGCTTTTCTGTATCACCTTTCTTAAATAGTGGCACCATGTTAGCCAACGTCCAGTCTTCCGGCACCTCATCTGTGACAATTAAAGATACAAATATCTCAACAAGGGGCCCAGCAATCACTTCCTTAGCTTCCCACAGAGTTCTAGGGTACACCTAATCAGATTCTGAGGATTTATCCAATTTTATGTGTTTAAAGACATCCAGTACCTCTTCCTCTGTAATATGGACATTTTTCAAGATGTCACCATTTATTTCCCCACATGCTCCACAGTAAAAACTGATGCAAAATACTCATTTAGTATCTCCACCATTTCCTGCGGCTCCACATAAAGGCTGCCTTGCTGATCTTTGAGGAGCTTTATTATCTCCCTAGTTTACTCTTCTGTCCTCAATGTATTTGTAAAAACCCTTTGGATTCTCCTTAACCCTATTTGCCAAAGCTATCTCATGTCCCCTTTTTGCCCTCCCTATTTCCCTCTTAAGTATATAGTCGTGACCCCGGAATCCGAACGCCCTATTGTTCGAACAACTCAGAATCCGAACAATTATTTTGAGAAAATTTTGGCCTAAAA
>NC_057723.1:47581717-47593689 GCF_004010195.1 Chiloscyllium plagiosum
AGCTTTTGAATCTGCCATTAATCTCTTTACTCAGGGAGGATCTGTACTTATATCGCTATTTTGACGTTATTAATTGTTCCAAGGTAGTTGACAGAAATGCTCTACAGCAAATTTGACATGAAGCCATGAAACTGATGTTAGGAGAAAGGATCAAGTGTTTGGTCAAAGAAATAGATTTTTAAGGGACATCTTAACATGACTTTAAGGTTCAGGGAAGGATTTGGATAAATTGGCCTTCAAGCAGCTGATGATACTTTCCATCAATGTGGAACAATTAAAATTTGGGATGCGTAAGAGAAATGCACTAATAAAGTGCAGTCCTCTCAGCATACTCAGAGGCTGGAAGATATTACAGCAAGATGTTGGTTAACCAGGAGTCAATGCAAATCAGTGGACACAAGTGATGAGTAAATTGAACATAGTGCAAGTGAGGACAAGGACAGCATTGTTTTGGATGATTTCTACTTTAAACATTTGGGGGAGAGCTATGAGGAAAGAACAGAAGAATGGCACAAATTGGGTGCCTCTTTTAAACAGCTGTATCAGATACAATGGGATTAATGGCCTCCAAAACTGTATAAGTCTTGTGATGATGCTGCTCCTTTCATAAGGTTACATTGTCCTTGGTTGTTTCTCAGCAAATCGTAAAAGCCCAGGTTCCGAAAAGTCTGGGGTTGAAGGGTTTTAGGGCCAAGTTGATTATAGCTAACAGATACTGCCTCAGGTGAAAGGGTTTCCAGAGTTAACTAAAAACACTTGTACAATGAAAAGTGAATAGTCAGTTCTCCCAGCTCAGCTTTTCTCTGAGTTGATTTGATTTGTGGCAGTCTGGCTATTTACTGAAAGCAGTCCAGTAGTTGTAAAGGCTGCTGGACCCAAAGAAGCAGGTCCATGCTGATGCTACTCTCTCTCTGACATCTCTCCTGTAAGACGGAGTGTTTGACTTTACTTTTTGTGTCAAGGTTTGTTTACGAGAATTGTTGCAAACATTTGGAACAGCATCATTAAATTGTGATGATCTGTTGGGTTTTTGGATAAATTAAGTTATTCAGTATTCTGTTCTATTTTGTTTGAGTTTCATTTGGTAATCTTGTAAATAAGTACTGCTTTGGTTAAAACAATGTGCTTTGATCGACTGCAACCCTCCTGCTTAAAACAACTCACAAAGCTAGAGACTGGGCTACTTTCTTGAAATGTTTTGAGACAGTCTGACCTGGTCCATAACAGTCTGGGGGCTTGTCTGAGATTTGTTCTGTAGTTCTAAAATGGGATTAAGGTTTTTGGACTTGGTCTGCGTTAGTGTCTTTTGTTCCAGTTGTTCAATTTGGTTGGCTTATACAGTGCTTGGGATAGCAATGGCTCTTTCAGTCGCCATGAGTTTTCCGGGTGTGGAAGAAGTGACTTTGCAAAAGGTTATTAAGGCCATACTGCTGAAATTAGCAGACAAGTTGGGGTTGGCGCTGCCTCCTTCCATGATAGAAGGAGAGATAATTACAGCAACAGCTCAGCATTTACATTTGCTGAAAAAGCCACCAGAATCTTTACAGATGGCTAAAATTCAATTGAAATGAAGTAGCCTGAGTTAGAGGCAAAAGGTAAAGAAAGGCCAAAAGAAATGAAACAGGTTGAATTATGATTTAAAGCAGAAGAGAGAGAAAGAGAGAGAGAGAGAGAGAAGAGAGAGAAAAGGAGAGGGAGGAACGGAAGAAAAAGAAGGAGTTTGAACTTCAGAAATTTGCACTTAGACAGGAGTTCAAAAATTCACTTCCTGAAATAGTGCAAACTGATGTGGAAGAGCGGAGCATTAAAATGGCAGGATTAGCATCTGAAATGGCTGATGATTATGAGTTGGTCCATAAATCAAAGTTTGGTGTCCAAAATCAATTTCAATCCATGAGGGATAGAATTTGGGGAAAAGAGAAATCCTCACGTGGAAAAGGAAAGATAGATCTCAGTGAAGATCATAAGGATAACTTACCACAAGGTAAAACCGAAACCCTTGAAGGGGAGAGAGAAGTTAGAAAGCTCTGGTGTTTTCACTGCAATAAGTAGGCCACATGAAATCCCAGTGTTGGTGGGTTAGAAAAGCAGTGGGAATCCAAATGGGGGAAAACAGGATAAGCCAGTGAATTTTGTTGGAGTGGTAAAGGAAAGCACAGTGGAGGCTAGAAAGCTGCACCAGAATGTACAAGCTAGTTGGAGGTTGGTCAAGGAGGAAGTACCAGGTCTTCTTAAACCATACACCTGCAAAAGTAAAGTTTACTCACATAGGCCAGAAGCAGCAGATAAAGAGGTTACAATAATAAGAAATACAGGAACCTCTAAATCTGTGATGCTGAAAGATGAGGAGGTATGTATCTCTGAAGGAGTATTGCCAGAAAAGGTCATAGTAACAGGAATTCACGGTGAGACAAGAAGCGCTCAATTATGTAAAGTGAGGTTAGAGTGTCCAGTGAATAGTGGAGAATTTGTGGTGGGAGAACTGGATAAACTGAGCTCCAGGAGTACAATTTGCCCTTGCTAATGATATAGCTGGTTCACAGTAGGGGAGTTGTCTAATGTGGTTGAAAAGCCAGTGGAAACTCAGGCATTGCAGGACACATGTCCTGGGATTTTCCTGACTGTGTGGTAATGAGGTCACAAAGTCATCAGTTGAAACAGGAGAGATCAAAGAGTACAGATAAGAAAATTGAAATGGAATTATCAGAGACCCTGTTTGATCAGATAGTGGAGACAAGCCAGTAGCAGATAGATAACAATGCAGACATCTTTAGCTCAGATAAATTAACTGAGATACAGCAGAAAGATGAGAACTTAAACCAATTGTATCAAAAGGCATACATAGAAAAGATATCCAAATACATCCCTGAATGGTATTATCTTAAAAATGATGTCTTAATGAGGAAATGGAGACCATCACATAGTCAGGCAAATGAGAAATGGATAGAAGTTCATCAAGTCAGATTGCCAGTGGGTGCTAGAAAGGAGGTGTTGTGAGTGGTGCATGAACTACCTCTGGGGGTCATTCAGGAGCGAGAAAAATTCAAGATAAAACACAAAAACATTTTTATTGATCTGAACCGTACAAGAATGTCAGGTAATTGGAAAGCTGCAGACTGTAATAAAACAGTGTGATGGGGGTGTAATGATGCTGCTCCTTTAATGAGGTTATGTTGCCCTTGGTTTTTCTTTTCGCAGCTGGTCGTAAAAGCACAGATTCTGAAAAGTCTGGGGTTGAAAGGTTTTAAGGCCAGTTTGATTATAGCTCATAGGTATTGCCTCAGGAAAAAGGCTTTCTAGTTTTTAAACAAGAACGCTTGTATAATGAAAGGGGAATGGCCAGTTCTACCAGCTCAGCTTACCTCTGGTTTGATTTGGTTTTTGGCAGTCTGACAATTTATTGAAAGCAGTCAGGCAGTTGTAAAAAGCTTCTGGACCCAAAGAAGCAGGTCCATGCTGATCCGTCTCTCTCGTTGACAGCTCTCCTGTAAGACCCAGTGTTTGATTTTACCTTTTGTGCCAAGGGGTGTTTATGAGGACCATTGCAAATACTTGGAACAGCATCATTAAGTTGGGATGATCTGTTGGGTTTACAGATAGATTCAGTTATTCAGTGTTCTGTTCTCTTTTTTTTCTGTTTCAGTTGGTAATCTTGTAAATAAATTCAGTTTTGTTTGAAACTACATGTTTTGACCAACTGCATCCCTTCCGCACCCGCATGACACATGTTTAAAGCAATTAGCAAAGATAGGATCTGGGCTACTTTCTTGAAATGTTTTGAGGGAGTTTGGCCTGCTCCATAACAGTCTATGAAGCCTGAAATCTGGGATGCAGTTCAAAACAGTCAAGGCTGGAGCAGAAAAAGCATGGATAATGATTTTAGTGACAGATGAGTCAAGACAGGTTTGAGATTGCCCAGTCTTTCCATGTAAATGTTATCTATCTTATGGTGAAAACATGAAAATGATTTTGTCCATAAAAATGATTTTCAGCTTCATCACCTGAAGCTTCTTTACTGCATATCTACTGATGAATGTGATGCACCTTTAAATTGGTTACTATTTGCTTTTTGTAAGAATTGATTTACATTTATGAGAAACTTAAAATATTCTACCTGTTTTCTTGTCAAAAAAATGTTATCATTCATTATTCTGTTCTGCAAGTTAACTCGATGAGGGAGGAGAGTATCATAGGTGGCAGCTGCTCATGGATTCTGGGTGCCATTACGTGGCCCGCTATTTATTGTCTGTCCATGGTTGCCCTTGAGAAGTTGATGATGAGCTGCTTTCTTCATTCACTGCAGTCTATGTGCTGTATGTAGACTACAATGCCATTAAGGAGGAAGTTCCAAATTCTTGACCCAGTGGCATTGAAAGAATGAAAATATATTTCCAAGTCAGGATGGTCAGTGACTTGCAGGGGACATTGAAGGAATCACATGTATCTGCTGCCCTTGTCCTTCTAGATGGTAGTAGTCAAGAGTTTAGAAGGTATTGCCTAAGGAACCTTGGCAAATTTCTTCAGTGCAACTTGTTAATGGCACAAGTTGCTGCTACTGAGCATTAGTAGTGGAGGGACTGAGGGACTGAACGTTGGTGGATGTGGTGTCAATCAAGTGGCCTGCTTTGTCCTTAGGTCTGCTTTGTCCTTGACGGCATTATAATGATGCTGTCACTTTAAAAAGGTTATTTTATCCTGGGATTTTTTGAAGAGAGGTAAAGGCAGAAATGCTGAGCTGGCTATTGAAAATGGCTCAGGTAAATAACCTAGGAGGTCTTTAGTTGTAATAATGGAAGAGGAGTGGCCACCTCTCACAGATCAGGCTTTCTAGTTTTTTTAACTGTAGCAGCCCTGTTTGGGGTCCCAGAAGAAAGGGAAACTTCAGTCCATGATTCTTAGCTGTGATTTTCTCTGAAATTTCTTTTGATGTTGTTTCTTTCTGAATTGGAGAACAGCATGTAAGAATCTGTGTCTGAATTTAACTTTTTGCTCAGGGGTGTGTTTATGGATATTAATATATTGGAAAGTTAATTAATAATTGGTGCTGTATCTATTGTTCAGTTAGGTTATTCTAAAAACCTCTTTCTTTTATTTGTATTTTGACTACAGTGTTTAAATAAATTGTTTTGCTTAATGCTGAGTAGTTTGATCAGTTGCATCACACCTGGAATATACACTTCATGTCGACCTTAAAATATGAAAAAGTGAACATCTAGGCTACCTCCTTAAAATATTTTGAGGGGGCCTGGTCTCATCTATAACAAATTGGGAGCTCTTGTTGAAATTGAAATCTATAATTCCAATTTGGGTTTCGAATTATTGGATGCAAAGGCAGTGAGTGGGAGTTGCTAGAGTCTTTTGTTTCAGGTGTTGAATTTGATTGGTTTTAACAGGGATTGTCGTATGTAGTAATGGCTCTTTTAGTCGCTTAGAGTTTTCTTGGGGAGTGAAAGAGTTGACCTTGCGAGCTTTATAAAAAGTAAGAAAGGCAAAGCTATTGGAATTGCCAGACAAGCTGGAGCTGGGGTTGCCTTTGCCTGTGAGGAATGGGGAGGTAATTACAACAATAGCTCGACATTTAAGTTTGTTGGAAATGCCTTCGGAATCATTGGAGATGGCTAGAATTCAATTGGAAATGAAGTGGCTTGAATATGAAAAGGAAATGAAATAGTTTGAATTATGATTAAAAGTAGAGGAAAAAAAGAAAGAGAGAGAATTTGAACCTCAAAAGTTGGCAATTAGATAGGAAAGGGTGGAGATGAAACTAGAAGCTAGGCTTAGAGAGTAGGATAGTGATAACAAGCAAACCCATTGGAGCCAAAGGCCTGGTGGGATCTGTTTAAATATGTCCAAGCATTGCCTAAATTCAATGGGAAGGATGTAGAAGCCTTTTTAATTTCACTTGAGAAAGTGGCTAAACAAATGAAGTGGCCAGTGACCATGTTGGTTTGTTGATCCAAACAAAGTTGGTACATAGAGTAGTGAGGTATTTGCATCACTATCAAATGAGGAATCTGGGACGCATGAGGAGGTGAAGAAACCCATCCTAAATGCATATAAGCTTGTGCCGAAAGCCCATGGGACATTCAGGAATTTAAGGAGGGACCCTTGTCAAACCTACATTGGGTTCAAAAGGATCAACACAGCAGGTCAGGCAGCATCCAAGGAGCAGGAGAATCGATGTTTCGGGCATGAGCCCTTCTTCAGGAATTCCTGAAGAAGGGCGCATGCCCGAAACTTCGATTCTCCTGCTCCTTGGATGCTGCCTGACCTGCTGTGCTTTTCCAGCAACACATTTTCAGCTCTGATCTCCAGGATCTGCAGTGCTCACTTTCTCCTTCAAAAGGATCAAACAAAGTAATTTTGATATGTGAATTAAGGGTGTTGAAAATAGATCAGACATATGATGCTCATTTTCTGAAGTAATGCGAACTCATGAGGAAGAGCAGAGAATTAAAACAGCAAGATTAACAGCTGAAATGGTTGATGATTATGAGTTGGTTCATACATCAAAGTTTGGCTTCTGATATTAATTTCAATCCGGGGTAAAAATAGGGGAAAAGAGAAATCCTCGGGTGGTAAAGGAAAAGTAGACCTCATTGAAGATAATAAAAATAGTTTACCACAAAGTAAAAAGGAAACTCATGAAGAGGAATGAGAAGTAAAAAAAACTCTGGTCTTTTCACTGCAATAAACTAAGCTACATAAAGTCGCAGTGTTGGTGGTTTAGAAAATGGACTGGGAAGATAGAACATAAAAAAGTACAGCACAGAACAGGCCCTTTGGCCCATGATGCTGTGCCGAGGTTTAATCCTAATGTAAAATATAATAACTTCACCTACACACCCCTCAACTCATTGCTATTCATGTGCATGTCCAGCAGACGCTTAAATGTCCCCAATGACTCTGCTTCCACCACCACTGCTAGCAACGCATTCCATGCATTCACAACTCTCTGCGTAAAGAACCTACCTCTGATGTCTTCTCTATATCTTTCTCCTAATATCTTAAAACTGTGACTCCTTGTCCCAGTAAATCCTGGCCTAAGGAAAAGTCTCTGGGTATTGACTCTATCTATTCCTCTCATTGTCTTGTATACCTCGATCAGGTCTCCTCTCTTCCTCCTTCTCTCCAGAGAAAAAAGTCCGAGCTTATTCAACCATTCTTCATAAGGCAAGCCCTCCAGTCCAGGCAGCATCCTGGTAAACCTTCTTTGCATCCTCTCCAAAGCCTCTGTATATTTCTTTCAGTAGGGTGACCAGAACTGGACACAATATTCCAAGTGTGGTCTCACCAGGGACTTGTAGAGCTGTAGCAAAACCTTGCAGCTCTTAAACTCGATCCCCCTGTTAATGAAAGCCAAAACACCATATGCTTTCTTAACAACCCTATCCACTTGGGTGGCAACTTTGAGGGACTTGCACATCCAGATTCCTCTGTTCCTCCACACTGCCAAGAGTCCTGTCTTTAATCCTATATTCAGCATTCGGGTTCGACCTTCCAAAATGCATCACTTCGCATTTATCCAGGTTGAACTCCAACTGCCATTTCTCAGCCCAGCTCTGCATCCTGTCTATGTCACATTGCAGCCTGCAATAGCCCTCAATACTATCGATGGCACCTTCAACCTTTGTGTCATCTGCAAACTTACTAATCCACCCTTCAACCTTCTCATCCAAGTCATTTATAAAAACTACAAAGGGTAGAGGCCCAAGAACAGAGCCCTGCGAGATACCACTCAACACTGTCCTCCAGGCAGAATACTTTCCATCCATAACCACTCTCTCCCTTCTGTCAGACAACCAATTCTGAATCCAGATAGCCAAATCTCCCTGTATCACATACTTCCTGACTTTATGAATGAGCTTACCATGGGGAACCTTATCAAATGCCTTGCTGAAATCCATATACACCACATCCACTGCTTGACCTTCATCAAACTGTCTTGTCACCTCCTCAAAGAACTCAATAAGATTTGTGAGGCATGACCTGCCCCTCACAAAGCCATGCTGACTGCCTTTAATCACTCTATGCTTTGGCAAATAGTCTTAAATCCTATCTCTCAGAATTCTTTCCAAAACTTTGCTGACCAAAGACGTAAGACTGACTGGTTTGTAATTGCCAGGGATCTGGAAAAACAGGGTAAGCCAGGTTATTTTGTTGAAGTGGTAAAAGAAGGCACAGTGGAAGAAAAATGCTACACTAGAATGTACAGCTTAGCTGGAGGTTGGTTGAGAAGAAGGTGCCAGATTTTCTTAAACCATTTACTTGAGAGGGTAAGGTTTACTTGTATATGCCAGGAGGAGCAGGTAAAGAAATTAGAACTTTAAGAGATATGGGAGCATATTAATCTTTGATGCTGAGGGATGTGGAGATATGTAACTCAGAAGGTCTATTGCCAGAAAAAGTGGTAATATATGGAATTCATGGTGAGATGAGAAGTGCTCCATTGTGTAGAATGAGGTTAGAATGTCCATTGAAAAGTGGAGACGTGGTGATAGGAGTACTGGAGGAACTCTCAGCTCCAGGAATACAATTTCTCCTGGCTAACAATATAGCTGGTTCAACAGGTAGGAGTGCTGTTTATTGAAGTTGAAAAGCCAGTTGAAAATCAGACAACTGAGGTACTACATGAAGCATATCCTGGGACTTTTCCTCACTGTGTGATAACAAGGTCACAAAGCCACTGGTTGAAGCAGGAAGAGAAATCAAAGAATAAAGATAAGGAGGTTGATGGACAATTATCAGAGACCATTTTTGATGGAATGTTGAGAAACAAACATGATCAGAAGGAGGGCAAAGAGGATATTTTTAGTTCAGAGAAATTAACTGAATTACAACAGAAAGATGAAAAACAGGATGCAGACAAGAAATCAGAACTTCACAATTTTGATGATGCAGAGAAAGTGTTAGTTCTATTTCCAGTGAAGGGTGAACCTTTAAAAGCAAGGTTTAGTGGACCTTATCAAATTGAAAGGAGATTGAGTGAGATGAATTATTTGATAAAGACACCAGATAGAAAGAAATCTCACAGACTGTGTGATGTGAATATGCTGAAAGGTATATTGATAGGGAAGGACAGCAGAGGAGAATGTGTTATTGATTACAGCACAGAGTGAGGAACCAAATTGAAATGATTCTGAATTGGACAGTCCTCAAATTAAATTGGATGATGAGTAATTTTTCAGAAATTGGGATAAATTATTGAGTTACCTTCCAGAGGAAAATAAAAATGATCTGCAAGAGTTATTACTATCTCTTGGGGAGATACGTGGGAGTATGCTGGGAAGTAGTAATCTAATAACACATGATGTAGATATAGGAAATCATGTTACAATTAAGCAACATCAGTATAGACCCTCTGAAGTTGGCACTAGTTCTAAAAGAGATTGAATGAATGTTCAAAGACAATGTAATCAAAGTGAGTTGCAGTGACTGGAGCTCATCCAAAACAATGATAGTACCCAATGAGTATGTGTGGATTATCACAAATTCAATGCAGTTACAAAGTCTGATTCATTTCCTATTCCACATTTAGAAGACCGTATTGAGAAGATGGGACAAGCAACTTATATTTCTAAGTTGAGCTTGCTCAGAGGATACTTTATCTGAAAGAATGAAGACAATTTTAGCTTTTAGTGACACTGAATCGACAATACCAATTTAAAACCATGCCATTGGGTATGAAGAAGGTGCCAGCCACATTTCAAAGACTAACCAATAAGGTCATTTCTGGATTACCTAATTGTGTGCTGTACATCGACGACCTGGTGATTTTTCGTCAAGTGTGGAAGGAACATTTGCAACATTTATTGGAATTATTCAATCAACTTCCGGAGGCAGGCTTGATGATCAACCTGACTAAGAGTGAATTTGTAAAAGCCCAAGGACCATTGCTGGGCCATGATATTGGACATGGACGCATGGCTCACAGAATGTGAAAACAAAGATTATTGGGGAGTTTCCCATACCATTAACAAAGAGAGCAATACCACGATTCCTGGGATTGAATGGGTTTTATTGAAAGTTCGGAAAGAATTTTAGCAGTGTGGTTGCTCCACTGACTGAATTATTGAAAAAGTGTAGAAAATTTCAATGGACAGCGGACTGTCAGGAGGCATTTAACAGCTCTGAAAGCTGTGTTAACGAATGCCTCAGTATTAGCTACACCTAATTATGCAAAGCTATTCAAGGTGGCTATCGATGTGAGTGGTGTGGGTGTCAGTGCTCTACTCAAAGAACAAAGAAAATTTACAGCGCAGGAACAGGCCCATCGGCCCTCCAAGCCTGAGCCGATCCAAATGTACTGTCTAAACCTGTCGCCCGCTTCCTAAGCATCTGTATCCCTCTGCTCCCCACCTACTCTTGCATCAGTCCAGACATATCTTAAATGAATCTACAGTGCCTGCCTGTACCACCTCTGCTGGCAATGTGTTCCAGATGCCGACCATCCTCTGTGTGAAGTACTTACCGCGTGTATCCCCTTTAAACTTTCCACCTCTCACCTTGAAAGTATGACATCTCATTAATGAATCCTTCACCCTGGGAAAAAGCTTGTCTCTATCCACCCTGTCTATACCCTTCATGATTTTGTAAGCCTTAATCAGGTCCTCCCTCAATCTCCTTTTTTCTAATGAAATCAAACCTAACCTACTCAACCTCTCTTCATAGCTAGCACCTTCCATACTGGGCAACATCCTCATAAACCTTCTCTGCACTCTCTCCAAAGTATCCACATCCGTTTGGTAATGTGGCAACCAGAACTGTATACAGTATTCTAAATGTGGCCGAACCAATGTCTTGTACAATTTATACATGACTTGCCAGCTCTTAAACTCAATACCCCTTCCAATGAAGGCAAGCATATTATATGCCTTCTTGACCTCTCTATCCACTTATGCAGCAACCTTCAGGGTACAATGGACCTGCACACCCAGATCTCTCTGCCCATCAACTTTTCCCAAGGCTCTTCCGTTCATTGTATAATTCACTCTAGAATTAGACTTGCCTAAATGCATCACCTCACATTTGTCTGGATTGAAATCCATCTGCCACTTTTCTACCTAACTTTCCAGTCTATCTATATCCTCCTGTATTCTTTGACAGTCCCTTATACTTTCTGCTACTCCACCAATCTTCATGTCATCTGCAAGTTTACTGAGCAGACCACCAATGCCCTCTTCCAGATCATTTATGTATATCACAAACAACAGATGTCCCTATGGAACATCACTGGTCACCTTCTCCATTTAGAGATACTCCCTTCAACTACTACTCTCTGTCTCCTATTGCTCAATCAGTTATTTATCCACCTAGCTAGAACACCCTGCACACCATATGACTTCACTTTCTCCATTAGTCTACCATGGGGAACCTTATCAAACGCCTTATCAAAAGTCCATGTATATGACATCAACAGCCCTTCCTTCATCTATCAACTTGGCCACTTCCTCAAAGAACTCTATTAAGTTGGTAAGGCACGATCTCCCCCATACAAAACCATATTGCCTATCACTGATAAGCCCATTCTTTTCTAAATATAAATAGATCTTATCCCTCAGTACCCTCTCCAGCAACTTTCCCACCACCGACATCAGGCTCACTGGTCTGTAGTTACCCGGAATATCGCTACTACCCTTTTTGTACAAGGGGACAACATGAGCAACCTTCCAGTCCTCCGGCACCTCACCTGTACTTAAGGATGCCACAAAGATATCTGTCAGGGTCCCAGCTATTTCCTCTCTTGCCTCTTTCAGCAACCTGGGATAGATCCCAGGTGGCATGGTGGCACAGTGGTTAGCGCCGGTGACCCGGGTTCAATTCCCGCCTCAGGCGACTGACTGTGTGGAGTTTGCACGTTCTCCCCGTGTCTGCGTGGGTTTCCTCCGGGTACTCCGGTTTCCTCCCACAGTCCAAAAGATGTGCAGGTCAGGTGAATTGGCCATGCTAAATTGCCCGTAGTGTTAGGTAAG
>NC_057723.1:47594787-47602859 GCF_004010195.1 Chiloscyllium plagiosum
GATTAAATCCTGGGTCCAGTGAGTGATAGAGAATATCTCACACTGTCTCATTTTATATTTGATATAACTTCTCACATTCTGTTTTTATTTTCTCAGCTTCTGATATCTCTGGTGCAGCTTCTTCATGATTCAGTAAGTGACATGTCAACTTTTCTCTGACTGAAATTTATTCAGATTAATATTCTCTAGATTTATTTGTAGCATTTTCACGTCTCTCCTGACCCTGTCCCACCCTCCCAGACACTGTTAAATCCTGTCAGACTAATTTCCCTCCCCTTCTGACCATGTCCCAGCCTCCTAGTCACTGTTAAATCATGTCAGACGAATTCCCCTCCCCTCCTGACCCTGTCCGACCCTCCCAGTCACTGTTAAACCCTGTCAGACTACTTCCCTCCCTGTCATGTCTGAAGCATTTAAACACTGGAACATTTAGTAGCCAATCCTGCCCTTCCTTCAACCAAGTCTCTGCGATTACAATAATATCATACTCCCAGGCACCAATCCAAGCTCTAAGTTCATCTGCCTTACACTCTAGACTCCTTGCATTAAAGTAGATGCGTTTCAGGCCACCAGTTCTTTTGCATTCATCAGCTCTCTGCATACTCTTCCCTTTATTAATGCTATCTTCATGATTCTTACAGTCTCCAGTCTCCACCTCGCTGCCTACTTGTTTTCTCTTCTGGTTCCCAGCCCCCTGCCACATTAGTTTAAAACCTCCCCAACAGCAGTAGCAAAAACTCCCCCAAGGACCTTGGTTCCAGTCTGGTTCAGATGTAGACCGTCCATTTTGTAATAGTCCCACCTTCCCCAGAACCGGTCCCAATATCCAACAAATCTGAACCCTTCCCTCCTACACTATCCCTCAAGCCACGTATTCATCCTGCCTATTTTTCAGTTCTATGCTGGCTAGCATGTGGCACTGGTAATAATCCCGAGATCAATAGGCAATAGACAATAGACAATAGACAATAGGTGCAGGAGTAGGCTATTCTGCCCTTCGAGCCTGCATCACCATTCAATATGATCATGACTGATCATTCCTACCTTTGAGGTCCTCCTCTTAAGATGCTCCACAGTGAGTCCATCCGCAGCTCCAGAGCTGTCATGTGGTCAAACAAGAGATGCAGCTGGGCACACTTCTTGCAAATGTAAGAGTCAGGAACATCAGACATGTTCCTAAGCTCCCATATGAAGCAAGAGGCACATGCCATGGGTCTGAAGTCCTCTGCCATTGTAAGCCTAGCTTTAAATGAACTAACTAAAACCAAACAATGCACTTAAATATATAAAAAAGAAAAATAAAAAAAAAAGTCTTACCTTACAGAGTCTTTTTCTTCCAGTTAGAAGAAGGGGGTGGGAGGGATGGCAGGAGGGAGATCCTACACGTGTAGTATTTCGGGTTTAGTCACTGCCCAAATATAAATTAAACCCTTCCCCTTCCCGGCAACCCTCACTTCACTTCACCTTTCTCCTCGACGCTCTATAAAAATGGAGTCCCGAGTCCGAGGTAAGTCCCTTTTTAAGTGGGAAAACTTACTATTCCTGGCAGCCCTCGCTTCACTCCACCTTCTCTCCAGGCCGCTCTGTAAAAATCTTACAAGAAGATGACAAGAAGATAAAAAGAACTTTTAGGTATTTTCTAGAAAATTGAATATCCATCAACAGAAATATTCCATGATTGAGAATGAAACCTTGAACCTGGTATTGGCATTGCAACATTTCAATATTTATATTCCCAATAATGTGTCTGAGACAATTGTATATCCTGATCATAACCCATCGAAGCATTGGGAGATAGTTAAGGTCAAAAATTCCAGACTGTTTAGGTGGAGCTTGCTATTGCAGCCATTACATTTGAAAATTATATATGTGGCAGGATGAGAAAATGTAATTGTCAACATATTGTCTTTAGTTTGATGAAGAGAGATGGAGGAGAAAGTGAGGTCTGCAGATGCTGGAGATCAAAGTTGAAACTTTATTGCTGGAACAGCACAGCAGGTCAGGCAGCATCCAGGGAACAGGAGATTCGACGTTTCGGGCACAGGCCCTTCCTCAGAGAGATGGAAGTGTGTGTTTGCAGACAGAAAAGAATGTAGTAGTGAATGTTTACATGCTTAGAGTCAATGTGATGTATAAATGTTGTTGTGTACTAATGAAGTAAGACTAAGTGTTTTAAAATGAAGCCATCTTTGTATATTGATGGTTCCTCTGCTTTTAAGAGCAGAGGTGTGATGATGCTGCTACTTTGAAAAGATTATTTTGACCAGGGTTTTTTTGAAGAGAGGTTGTAAAGGCAGAGGTGCCTAACTGGCTACTGACAAATGGCTTAAGAAAATAACTTAAGAAGCCTTATTTTTATAACAGTTGTAACAATGTAAGGGAAGTGGCCATATCTCAGAGAACAAACTTTCTAGTTTCTTTAGCTGTAAGAAGCTGTTTGGGGTCCCAAAAGCGGTGGAAGCTGCAGCAAATAATTCCAAGCTGCTACTTTACTTGAAATCTCTCTTGATATAGTTTTCCCCTGGATTGGAGAACTGCACTTAAGAATCTGTGTCTGAATTTACCTTTTTGCCAAGGGGTGTGTTTATGGATGTTACTATACTGGAAAGTCAATTAGTAATATGCGCTGTACGTATTATTCGGTTACATTTTCCAATAGTTAAGTTATTTTAAATTCCTCTTTCTTTTACTTGTATTTTGACTATAGTGTTTAATAAATGGTGTTCTGCTTAATGTTGAGTAGTTTGATCAGTTACATCATATCTGGAACATGCATTTCACATCTATCTTTAAAATAAGAAAAGGTTAAGGTTTAGGCTACCTTCAAATATTTTGAACAAGTCTGATCTTATCCATAATGACATCAAACTCTTGGAATGTTGTCAGAGCTGCACCCATCCAGGCAAATGGGGACTATTCCATCACACACCTATTTCTTATAGATGGTTGACTAGTCTTTGGCAAGTCAAGAGCTGAGTTACTCATTGAGGTATTCCCAGCCTCCGACCTACTGTTGTAGCCACAATACTTCATATGACTGGTGCAGTTTAGTTTTTTGAGAATGGTAAATCCCAGGATGGGATGTTGATACTGGTGTTTTCATTGATAGTGATGACATTGAATGTAATAGGACAATAGCAACATATTCTCTTGTTAGAAAAAGTCATTGCCCAGGAGTTGTGTCGCACATATGTTTCATGCTACTTGTCAGTCCAAGCCTGATTATTGTCCGGGTCTTGTTGTATTTGGACGTGGACTGCCTCAATATCTGAGGATTAACAAATGGTTCTGAATACTGTGCAGCCATCAGTGAACTTGCCCACTTTTAACCTTATGATGGAGGAAAGCTCATTGATGAAGCAGCTGTAGATGGTTTGGCCAAGGATGAACCCTTGCAGCAATGTTCTTGAGTTGAGATAATTGACCTACAAGTAATGCAACAATCTTCTTTTGTGACAGGTATGACTCTAATCAGCGGAAAGCTTTCCGCTAGATTCTTAGGGATTTCTCAAAGCCATTTTTAATCAAATCATGACAAGGACAGTTACAATCACCTCAGCTCTGGAATTCAGCTCCTTTCTCCATGTTTGAAGATAGGCTTTGAAGCTGAGTATTGGCAGACTGTTTTACTAGAAAGAATATCAGTAGTGCATACATGCAGGGATTTAAGGTGTGACTTCCCAGGGCCTTTACTGAATTTGACTGCTTCCAGAATAGTGAACTGACTCCAGTGGGCATTCAGGCTTATACATCTTTGGGACATGAACTTCATGCTCCAATCGCATTTAAGCAAGAAACTATCATGTATACCCTGGCAGTGGAGAGTAGAAATACTGTTTTTACTTTGGGAGATTTTTACTGGAAGGGGTAGTGTGGTATTGATAGGAACCTCATGTGATCTTTCTAGATTCAGGCTGTGTGAAATAGTTAAGAGAAGTAAGAATCAGTGCTGGTCTATCTTTGCTTATCTTCCAGATATACACTCATGTGGGGACTACCCATAGTAATTAGCTGATGGATCACCCTTGCTATTATTTTCCCTAATGAACAGAATAGTGACCTGATCACTGACCTGACTGAGACTTGTGAGGTTACTTTAAGCCTGCAATTGGATCCAGGACATTTTTTGTTTGCCGATTTCAATATGTTTCAATAGATAAATTGTAATATTGGAAGAAGTAGAGTGTTCTCCTTTAAGGAAATCATCATTTGGAACTGAACACTTATGAAGAATTCAATTGATATAGTTGAAGACTGTTTGATATTTTCTCGCACAGTTGAAAATATTATACAGCTGTCATGGTCAACAGCAGGGCCTCAGTTTACAAAAATAATGCAGAACATTTTACTAAGATCCACACACCAACAGCCTCGGTGGAATATATCATTGGCACCAATGATATCTAGGCATTTTTAATTGGGTATTAGCCATTATAATTCTGTTAACCTCGTCAAAGTGATTAATCTGTCATTAGCCTGAACTACCATAATTCATCATCAGATAGATTTCTTTTTAACCATGAATATTGTCAATATTTCCACTTTCTTTCTGGCACTGATTCTGCCATGAAATAGACTTGTAGTAAATTATAACTTTATAATCAATTTTACTGATCATATGATGCTATAGCTTTTTACTGATTATGAATATTACTTGAACCCTGAATCTAGATTACAGTATTTAAAATAGCTTCCTGCACTAAAAATATAAACAAGATCCTTAAAATGTGTAATTACATCAATTAAAGCTGTATTAAAACATAATTGCATTTTGATTCTTGTAATTTTAACTGAGATAGCATTTCTTTAATCCTAATGAATAGTGAGGTAAAGTGACAGCTGAAATTAGCACAGCATTCACAAAAGGGTATTAAAAGCATTTGTGATGACATTACTGCAGATAAATTGAGAAATCATTTGCATTTGATTGCAGAGAATGTCTCCATGCTATATTGTAAAACAATAACAAGCTGCAAAGGAATGTTGCTAAATGTAAAAATCTTCCACATTTCATAATTAGTTTAAAGAATTATCAGCAATGTGCAGGGATTAGATAGCAGCAACTCTTGATAATTAGTTTGCAAGAAATGTGTTTAAATTAGGACAATGTTTGGATTAGTATTTTAAAAGCTCCAGATATCAATGAGTAATCTATAAATCTTTGCACTCGTTTGCACAAACCCATTCATTCAATTACACAATCTAAATAAAAACCACTTAAAAATTAGCAAAAAACGTTCTTACACAAAATGGTATCATCCCTAAACTGTGTTGAGGAAAAAAATACATCCCTAGATTCCTTATATTTAGGGAACATGATGTTCTGTGTATTAACATTTTTTGGTTAAAAAAAAGATACCCTACTTTAATTTTAATATTGGGTTGTTGTATTCCTTGAGCTTTCCACAACCTGGCAATGAAATGAAACTGAGTGCACAGCTGCAATTGAGACATGAAAACAATTCCTGTCAAAGATGCAAATAGTATAGAATTTACCATTAAATGTCAAATTTCATTCAGGAATTCTGCACTATAAAATTGAAATGATGGAATTATATTCCTATTGGAACTCTCTGGTAGATTAGAATTTCGTACCAGTATTAAGAATTATGCATGGATCAAGTAATCAATTACGTTGAGTTGACTGTGTATTTTAATGGCTGCTGTGAATTTCGACACTTCCTTCTTTCAAAAGGCATACTTTCATATTATATCTGTGCCTGCGGCATTTGTGAATTATGGGGTTTTCTTCCTTGTAAAATGAAAGCAGTAATATGCCATCACAGAGATCCATGCAATATCAATGAAAAAGTACTCATTATTTCCAATGACAGTAGGTAAAATAGATAGTATGCTTCATAAAATGAATTAATTCAAATTATTTTATATCAGAATACACAGTTGAAATGTGGGACCCTTGTTTTGAAAGTGTGGTTTCACTGTCACGGTTATTTCATAGAGATAGCATTAAGACCATCAAAATATATAAATTCTTATATTGCATGGAACATGTAAAAGATCAAATTTAATGTACTGTGATGAAAATAAAACAGAATTATTCAAAATCACTGTATTTGTGAAAACATGGCTTCTGTGTCGTGAACTGTAAATGTTAAAAATCTGGCTGCAGATCCAATACTTTGATTGCAGAATGACAGATGGATTTCAATCGTAATTTCTCTCCAGGGAGCAGTATTTATGATCCTTGATTAATTAACAATCCAATTTAAATAGGAGCTTTTACACATTGGCTGAAGAAAAATATTTGGTCTAAATTTGAAAACTTAGACATCTGTTCTCACCTCACTTAAACTTGCCCTATACGTAATCTCCTCTATATTATTAGCAGGCCCTTACTGTGCATAAACTCATGACGTACGTTTAACCTCTGTGAAAAGAACTTCAAGAAATAACTTAGTGTTTGTCCCTGTTTGTGGGAGAGGAAGTTTTAACATGAATGTTGCTGGGAGGTTACTTGTTTCAATTAGAGATAACTTTCTACACTGTGGAGGACTGTTCTATTATATCAATGTTTCCCAGCAATTTCTGATTTTGTTTCTGTTTGCCAGCAACCACAACTCTTTGTTTAGGTTGCCTTAGATTGGACCTGAAATAAAAAACCAAAGTGATGAATAACAGCATCATCCACACTGTAGTTGCACAACAGAGATGAGACGAGCTGATAAGAGACCAGCAGGGAGGAATCCAGCAGAAAGGAGTGCAGTGGGGAAGGCTGAGCTAAAATGAGATCAATAGGAAACGATTAGCAGAGTGCTGCTGGGACTGCTTCTCTTCAAGGAAGAACTTGTCTGGAGCTGTAACCTTTATCAGAAAGTAGAAGAGTAACATTGTCTGTGAGGAAGTACATTTCTGAACCAGGATCTATAAGAAGATCCTCCATAGCCCTTTGGTCTGCAAAATGGATGACAATTTGTTTTACTGGCCATTGCATTTCTAGGTCTATTTTCAAAATATTATCCTTATTCTGCGTGTGCTCTCATGCTGAACAAAGCTTCTTTCTCCATTTTAGTCGTGTGCAAGATCTTTTGTTTTCTTTTTCAAGATGATCTATTTCTATTGCAAGGTTATTAACCATTGCAGAATGGTTCCCTCAGATTAATCAAGTGATCTTTAAGCTCTGAATGCTTTTGTTTCAGTTGCATTAGAACCCTGGTTGCTTCAGTAGCGGATTTTGGTGACTTGTTACAACAAGCCTTCTGATTTTCAGTCTCAACAGTTTGTCTACATTGTGTAACTTCTAATAGCCAAGCTATTAGTTCAGCTGTCTCTTTAAGATAGTCCAACCTCTCCAATTTTTGGTTACTTTTAACATTCTCAAGCTCCTTTTGATACTCAAGTGTATGCTGTTCCAAGTGCAATATTTAGCACAAGCAGTTCTGAAAAGTCTTTCAGACTTGATCCAGTTTGGAATTAACAACATAGATAGCTTTCTCTTAGCTGCTTGTAATTGTTGTCCTTACTCCTAATAGGCCATATCCAATGTAAAATATCTTCTTTCCGAAATGTGTCCAGTTCATGTTTTGTTTTCTGTGCATAATTTTTAAAATGCATTTCACTGCATTCACTCCTGCCTTTGCAAAGACTGCATCCTCCACAATCCTGATACTTCAATGTTAATATGAGAATTGGAGGTCAAAAACGTTTTCTTGATTGATTGATGATCTCTCTCTAACTTCTTAATCCAAGTCATCTCATAGAAACATAAAAGATAAGAGCAGAACTAGACATTTCACATATTGTACTCTATACCTCTACAAGCCACCTATCCAGGTAAAAACAATGACTGCAGATGCTGGAAACCAGATTCTGGATTAGTGGTGCTGGAAGAGCACAGCAGTTCAGGCAGCATCCAAGGAGCTTCGAAATCAAAGTTTCGGGCAAAAGCCCTTCATTCCTGATGAAGGGCTTTTGCCCGAAACGTCGATTTCGAAGCTCCTTGGATGCTGCCTGAACTGCTGTGCTCTTCCAGCACCACTAATCCAGAAGCCACCTATCCACTCCACCCTCCATGTGTGAGAAACAAAAGCTCACTCACTTTAATAATTTCAGTC
>NC_057723.1:47604896-47606885 GCF_004010195.1 Chiloscyllium plagiosum
TCCAGGTAAATTTGAGGTCGGGGTGGAAGGTGTTAGTGAAGTGGATGAACTGTTCAACCTCTTTGTGGGAGCACGAGGTAGCGCCGATACAGTCATCGATGTAGCGGAGGAAAAGGTGGGGATGGTGCCAGTGTAGCTGCGGAAGATGGACTGTTCCACATATCCGATGAAGAAGCAGGCATAGCTGGGGTCCATGCAGGTGCCCATGGCTACTCCTTTGGTTTGGAGGAAGTGGGAGGATTGGAAAGAGAAGTTGTTCAGAGTGAGAACCAGTTCAGTCAGTCGACGGAGGGTGTCAGTGGAAGGGTACTGATTGGGTCGACGGGAAAGGAAGAAGCGGAGGGCTTTGAGGCCTTCGTGATGGGGGATGGAGGTGTATAGGGACTGGATGTCCATGGTGAAGATAAGGCATTGGGGACCGGGGAAGCGAAAATCATGGAGGAGGTGGAGGGCGTGTGTGGTGTCCCGAACATAGGTGGGGAGTTCTTGGACTAACGGGGACAGGACCGTGTCGAGGTATGCAGAGATGTTTCACAGTGAGAACCAGTTCAGTCATTTTGAGCCAACCTCATAGTCCCACAACCCCGCACTGCCCGTTTCTACCTCCTGCCCAAAATCCACAAACCTGACTGCCCCAGCCGAACCATTGTCTCAGCCTGCTCTTGCCCCACCGAACTCATCTCTGCATACCACGACACGGTCCTGTCCCCGTTAGTCCAAGAACTCCCCACCTACGTTCGGGACACCACACACGCCCTCCACCTCCTCCATGATTTTTGCTTCCCTGGCCCCCAACGCCTTATCTTCACCATGGACATCCAGTCCCTATACACCTCCATCCCCCATCATGAAGGCCTCAAAGCCCTCCGCTTCTTCCTTTCCCACCGACCCAATCAGTACCCTTCCACTGCCACCTCCTTTGACTGACTGAATTTGTTCTCACTCTGAACAACTTCTCTTTCCAATCCTCCCACTTCCTCCAAACGAAAGGAGTAGTCATGGGCACCCTCATGGGCCCCAGCTATGCCTGCCTCTTCGTCGGATATGTGGAACAGTCCATCTTCCGCAGCTACACTGGCACCACCCCCACCTTTTCCTCTGCTACATCGATGACTGCATCGGTGCTACCTCGTGCTCCCACGAGGAGGTTGAACAGTTCATCCACTTCACTAACACCTTCCACCCTGACCTCAAATTTACCTGGACCGTCTCAGACTCCTCCCTCCCCTTCCTAGACCTCTCCATTTCGGGCGACCGACTCAACACGAACATTTACTATAAACCGACCGACTCCCACAGCTACCTAGATTACACCTCCTCCCACCCTGTTCCCTGTAAAAACGACATCCCATATTCCCAATTCCTTGGCCTCTGCCGCATCTGCTCCCAGGAGGACCAATTCCAATACCGAACAACCCAGATGGCCTCCTTCTTCAAAGACCGCAATCTCCACTCAGACATGGTTGACGATGCTCTCCACCGCATCTCCTCCACTTCCCGCTCCTCCGCCCTTGAGCCCCGCCCCTCCAATCGCCACCAGGGCAGAACCCCACTGGTCCTCACCTACCAACCCACCAACCCCCAAATACATCGTACCATCCTTCGTCATTTCCGCCACCTCCAAACAGACCCCACCACCAAGGATATATTTCCCTCCCCTCCCCTATCAGCGTTCCAAAAAGACCACTCCCTCCGTGAATCCCTCGTCAGGTCCACACCCCCCACCAACCCAACCTCCATTCCCGGCACCTTCCCCTGCAACGGCAAGAAATGCAAAACTTGCGCCCACGCCTTCCCCCTTACTCCCCTCCAAGGCCCCTAGGGATCCTTCCATATCCGCCACAAATTCACCTGCACCTCCACACACATCATTTACTGCATTCGCTGCACCCGATGTGGCCTCCTCTATATTGGGGAGACAGGCCGCCTACTTGCGGAATGTTTCAGAGAACACCTCTGGGACACCCGGACCAACCAACCCAACCACCC
>NC_057723.1:47607018-47638288 GCF_004010195.1 Chiloscyllium plagiosum
ATAAGCCCTTCTTCAGGAATGAGGAAGGTGTGCCAAGCAGGCTAAGGTAAAGGGGAGGGAGGAGGGACTTGGGGGAGGCGCGTTGGGAATGCGATAGGTGGAAGGAGGTTAAGGTAGGGGTGATAGGCCGGAGAGGGGGTGGGGGCAGAAAGGTCGGGAAGAAGATTGCAGGTCAAGAAGGTGGTACTGAGTCCAGCAATCTTGACCTGCAATCTTCTTCCCAACCTCTCTGCCCCCACCCCCTCTCCGGCCTATCACCCTCACCTTAACCTCCTTCCACCTATCGCATTCCCAACGCGCCTCCCCCAAGTCCCTCCTCCCTCCCCTTTACCTTAGCCTGCTTGGCACACCTTCCTCATTCCTGAAGAAGGGCTTATACCCGAAACGTCGATTCTCCTGCTCCTTGGATGCTGCCTGACCTGCTGCGCTTTTCCAGCAAATATTTTTCAGCTCAGTATTTGTGAAGACAGATACAAGGTATGAATTTAGTTGGTCAGCCACTTCTTCGTTCCCCATTATAAATTCTTTCATTTCTGACTGTAAGGGATTTTCATTAGTTTTCACCAATCTTCTTATACCTATAGAAGCATTTACAGACTATTCATATGTTCCCACCAAGCTTACCCTCATGCTCTATTTTCTTCTTCTTAATCAAGCCCTTAGTCCTTATTTGCTGACTTCTAAACTGCTCTTAATTCTCAAGTCAATTGCTTTTTTTTGCATCTAATGCTAGCTCTAACTTCCCTCATAAGCCATGGTTTGGCCACTGCTCTCTTTGTACTCTTGCACCAGACAGGAATAAACTAGAAACTGTATAGCTATTTGAAAATTTGTATGCTTTCATTGCTTTCATTCAAAAAGTAAACCATAGGTTTGTTTACAGGAGAGAAGAAATAAACATTGCCTATTTTGCAACCACATCTGAATATGTTGTAAATCTTCTATTTGAACCATGGAATTCAACAGGAAATTAAAAAAAACATGGTGCTAATTAGACATGTGCAAAAAAACAACACATGAAGAGCTTTACTCTCTAGCATCTTTTCATCCTAATTCTGAACTATCAGCAATGAATTCTTTGCTTATGTTATAAAAATGTGGCATAAAGCACCTCAGCATTCACTCGTAGCCACTGCTTGCTAATATCCTTCAACTGCCTTCCTTCTTCCCAGGGTCAACTAATAACTTTTTTAAACCTACTTTTTAAACAAGCTGCGCAACCATATTATTACACTCTGCTGAGATAGGTTGGACTTGAACCCAGGTCTCCTAGATCACAGGTGGGGAACACTACCATTGCACTATAAGGATACTACAAATATTTATTTCCTGATTAGGGATTCAACACTGATTGTAGTGATGCAAGTGCCAAAACCTAACTATGGGACCACCAGGGGAACTACTGTTGCTTGGTAAGTATAAATAATGATCCCTACCATCATTTTGCCAATAATTGAGAGGTAACAGATTGGGTGGTAATTGGACAGATTGAATTTGTTAGAAAGGCCAATTTTGACGGTATTAGGCAAGAACTTTCGAAAGCTGATTGGAGGCAGATGTTCGCAGGTAAAGGGACGGCTGGAAAATGGGAAGCCTTCAGGAATGCTGTATATTCCTGTCAGGGTGAAAGGGAAGGCTGGTAGGCATAGGGAATGCTGGATGACTAAAGAAATTGAGGGTTTGGTTAAGAAAAAGAAGGAAGCATATGTCAGGTATAGACAGAATCCTTAGAAGAGTATAAAGAAAGTAGGAGTATACTTAAGAGGGAAATCAGGAGGGCAAAGCGGGGACATGAGATAGCTTTGGCAAATAGAATTAAGGAGAATCCAAAGGGTTTTCCAAATATATTAAGGCCAAAAGGGTAACTAGGGAGAGAATAAGGCCCCTCAAAGATCAGCAAGGCAGCCTTTGTGTGGAGCCACAGAAAATGGGGGAGATACTAAATGAATATTTTGCATCAGTATTTACTGTGGAAAAGGATATGGAAGATATAGACTGTCGGGAAATAGATGGTGATATCTTGCAAAATGTCCAGATTACAGAGGAGGAAGTGCTGGATGTCTTGAAACGGTTAAAATGGATAAATCACCAGGACCTGATCAGTCGTACCCGAGAACTCTGTGTGAAGCTAGAGAAGTGATTGCAGGGCCTCTTGCTGAGATATTTGTATCATCGATAGTCACAGGTGAGGTGCCGGAAGACTGGAGGTTGGCAAACGTGGTGCCACTGTTTAAGAAGGGCAGTAAAGACAAGCCAGGGAACTATAGACCGGTGAGCCTGACCTCGTTGGTGGGCAAGTTGTTGGAGGGAATCCTGAGGGACAGGATATACATGTATTTGGAAAGGCAAGGACTGATTCGGGATAGTCAACATGGCTTTGTGCATGGGAAATCATGTCTCACAAACTTGATTGAGTGTTTTGAAGAAGTACAGAAGAAGATTGATGAGGGCAGAGCTGTAGATGTGATCTATAAAGACTTCAGTAAGGCGTTTGACAAGGTTCCCCATGGGAGACTGATTAGCAAGGTTAGATCTCATGGAATACATGGAGAACTAGCCATTTGGATACAGAATTGGCTCAAAGGTAGAAGACAGAGGGTGGTGGTGAAGGGTTGTTTTTCAGACTGGAGGCCTGTGACCAGTGGAGTGCCACAAGGATCGGTGCTGGGCCCTCTACTTTTTGTCATTTACATAAATGATTTGGATGCGAGCATAAGAGGTACAGTTAGTAAATTTGCAGATGACACCAAAATTGGAGGTGTAGTGGACAGCAAAGAGGGTTACCTCAGATTACAACAGGATCTGGACCAGATAGGCCAATGGGCTGAGAAGTGGCAGATGGAGTTTAATTCAGATAAATGCGAGGTGCTGCATTTTGGGAAAGCAGATCTTAGCAGGACTTATACACTTAATGGCAAGGTCCTAGGGAGTGTTGTTGAACAAAGAGACCTTGGAATGCAGGTTCATAGCTCCTTGAAAGTGGAGTCGCAAATAAATAGGGTAGTGAAGAAAGTTTTTGGTATGCTTTCCTTCATTGGTCAGAGTATTGAGTACAGGAGTTGGGAGGTCATGTTGCGGCTATACAGAACATTGGTTAGGCCACTGTTGAAATATTGCATGCAATTCTGGTCTCCTTCCTATCAGAAAGATGTTGTGGAACTTGAAAGGGTTCAGAAAAGATTTACAAGGATGTTGCCAGGATTGGTGGATCTTAGCGACAGGGAGAGGCTCAACAGGCTGGGGCTGTGTTCCCTGGAGTGTCGGAGGCTGAGGGGTGACCTTATAGAGGTTTACAAAATTATGAGGGGCATGGATAGGATAAATAAACAAAGTCTTTTCCCTGGGGTCGGGAAGTCCAGAACTAGAGGGCATAGGTTTAGGGTTTGAGGGGAAAGATATAAAAGAGACCAAATGGGCAACTGTTTCACGCAGAGGGTGGTACGTGTATGGAATGAGCTGCAAGAGGATGTGGTGGAGGCTGATACAATTGCAACATTTAAGAGGCATTTGGATGGGTATATGAATAGGAAGGGTTTGGAGGGATATAGGCTGGGTGCTGGCAGGTGGGACTAGATTGGGTTGGGATATCTGTTCGGCATGGGCGGGTTGGACCGAAGGGTCTGTTTCCATGCTGTACATCTCTATGACTCTATGACTCTATGTTCTGTTTTGTATACCTGATGTATCAAGGGAACTCTCCATGCTGTTGAGTAGGTTAGTGTTGTAGCTGTATTAGAAAGAGCTTGGCTCGGGGCATGGTTGGTTCTGGAGCACAAGTCTTCAGTAACGCAAACAGGATGCTGCCACTTTCTTTCACCATGGATTTATGGAGGTGGGTGAATGAGGATGCAGGAAACATGTTCTTTGGTGTGGAATTGCCATTTAACTATTTTAATGATGCTGATAGACTTTGATTAAATTTTGTTCCTTCAGACTTTCTCAGGCATTAGCAAAGCCAGCTGGTGAAATGAGTTGAGGAATGCTTTTCAGAGACAGTAAATTACTTCACAGCACTATCAGGATGATTAAAACTGATCATCCAGCCCACTAAGGTTCTCCTCATTGAGCAACCCCTCACCCATATCAATGTCATTTGGTCATGGTTTTGACTCCCCTCAGTTTGAATGCAATGTCTCCCCCAACAAATCAACTTTGGGATAAAATTTAACAAAGAACTGCAGGTTCTGGAGATCTGAAACAAAAACAGAGATTGCTTACAAAACCAAATAAGCCTGGCAACATCTATAGTGAGAAAGCAGAGTTATGTTTTGAGTCTTGCGACTCTTCATCAGTTCTTGGGGATGGGATCTACCTGGTCTGGCAGCCTGTCCCTGCCCAATTGGAAATCAAGCCTGTCAAACAAGCTGATTCTTGGATGGCAAAGATATAAAGGTTAAAAGAAGCATAATGTGGAGTCAAACTTTCATTTGAGAAACCTGAATTTTCATGTTTGCTGTCCAAAACATCACTCCCACAACTGAATAATCCTTCCACGATAATTTCAAGTCCACTTATTGCATGGGTCTCACTCTTTGGCAATTAGTAGGACTTTTAAAAATGTATCTGAAGCTTAGGTTTGTTGGAAATGATTTTAACATTTGACTTCACACTTGCTGAAATTTCCTCATTTAAGGTAGGGATTATGAAAGAGTTAATGTTGACGTTTTATTAGCTCTTCTCAACTTGATGCTACACATTCTTTGGCTGGCAAACCAGTTATTCTTGCATGAGGTCCTAATGCAGTCAGGCAGCAGATACCTGTCTCCTAATAGTTGTAACAGTGTCTAACTGGTTAATGTTAATTGTGCCTATTGTTATCATACAACAGCCTACACTTTCTTATGTAAAACAAAAGCCTTCTCCTGTTAAGATTCTCTGGTGACTGATCCTTCCTCACCGATAATTAGATAAGTCTTTTGACTCAGCACAGAAAGGAGGATTGGTAGCAGTGAACTAATTAATAACAATGACTGCAGATGCTGGTAGCCAGATTGTGGATTAGTGGGGCTGGAAAAGCACAGCAGCTCAGGCAGCATCTGAGGAGCAGTGAACTAACCCAAACATTAGCTGCCACTGGGTGGTATACAGAGCACAATACGACAATGCTGTGGCAGATGTTCATCCTAAATTTTAACATACTACCTTCTTCATTTGTTTTCTCACAATTTTCTTTAAATTGACAAAGATAATTTCATGCTGGTTTTGTACAACATATTCTATTCCAATACAGTTGGTGTTTAATCTGTGTAAACTCCGTGTAAAACCCCCTCTCACCTTAAACCATTTCTGGGCAAGATGGCAGTGGATTAAGGCTCCTCACCTGAGCCAATCTGCTCCGACCGCTTTACTTTCTTTCCTGTTCTTCTTTTCTCACTTTTTTCCTTTAGTTCTTTAGTCCTTGGAGCTTGGGCATGGAGGCAGTGACGATGACAGCGGCTGGAGAACCTTGATGGCTGGGTTGTGGTGAGGCGGTGGCTGGTGGTGAAGGATGGCAGCAGCAGCTGTCAGCGATGAGGCAGTGAAAGGTGGCAGCGAAGCAGCGGTCAAGGCCAAGCTATTGGGAGCGGCGGTGAAGCCTGGCATGCCCAATGGAGGTCAGCGGTGGCGAAGGTAGCTGCCAAACACAGGTGGGTCTTAGCCTGCACAGGTGAAAGCACACTCAGTGCAGAGAAAAGCAAGCCCTCTTGGGGAAGCCCAGCTTAGAACTTCTGCAGGCTAATAGCACAAGAAAAGACTATTGCTTGACTTTTTAAACTTTATTTCTTTATTTTTCTACTTTTACACTAAGATTGTAGTGCTGAATTTTTTCATTTGTTTCTTTATTTGCATATGTAGATACCTTGTACCTATGCTGATGCTATGTGTGGCGATGTTGTACACTTTTCATTGTACTCTTGCACCGGGTACTTGAGTAAACATGACAATAAAATCTAAACCTAAACTGTGTGGTAACTAGCCTATTGGGCTGTCAATGCTTGCACCATTTATATAGCGCATAAAGACTAGGTCATGCTGATGTACAGTGTAATTACTTAGTTGGTTCTGTATCTTAACTTGATTTACCAGTCTGTCATGAGACCCTCTTTGGTCCTTCACTTCCCCTACTTGGGGAAGTATAATATGTGCTTTTCATTTCCACAAGAACCATTCATTTATAAAATTATCTCCTTGAATTGTCAGAAACATGGAAATTGCTCTGTGCATTGCAAGGTAGCGAAAATGCTATAATCATTTCACCAGTTTTCATTGACAGAAAATGTAAAACATATACTTTACCTTGTAAATAAACACAAATGCATCTGTATAGATACATTTAATCAACATATTCAGACATGCTTTAGCATTCCCTTGGAGCAGGTGGAACTTGAACCAATACCTTCTGATCAAGAGGTTAGGGAACTACCATTGTGCCACAGGAGCAGTGCTGGATATGCACTTAGCAGACAGAGGTTTTTGTAAAGATTGCATTTCCTCATCCTAATTTAATTATATCTTTTAAACCAGATAAAACTTCAAAGTCAAATAGAAACAGGTAGGAAAAAACAGGTTGTGTTGGGAGGATAAGTAGTCTTTCACGACCTATTGTTATAATCTATTTAAAGAATATTAAGGAGCTGGCTGGCGTGAAATGGGAAAGGAGTTCAGCAGCAGTGCTGGTTGAAGAACAATGACGACCATTTAAGAAATACATCATAACAGATAATAAAATTATCCAGTCAGAAAGAAGGATTCTAAGAAGGAGAAAGTTAACCAGGGAAGTTAAAATGGTATAGATTTGAAAGAAAAACCACAGGTCTGGGAAAGTTTTAAAAGCAAACTAAAGATGACAAAAAGGAGATCTGATATTGGCAAAATGTTAAAATATATTATAATGTCATAATAGCAAAACATTTAGAAATAGATAATATTATCAGGTAGAGTTGCAATGGCTTCATGAAGGAGAAATCATGCTTAACAAATTCATTAGAATTCTTTGAGTAGGTAACAAGCAGGATAGATAAAGGGGAACCAATAGATAAGATACATTTGAATTTCTATAAGTTGTTTGATAGATACCTCACATTAGGCTACTTAATAAAATAAGAATCTATCATGTTAGGGGTAGTATATTAACAAGGATAGATTACTAGTTAAGTCATAGAAGATGGGATGTTGGGATAAAAGGGACTGATTCATTAATGTTCTCCTTGTTTCAGCCTCAGACTAGAAAGTGTAATATCTAATTAAAGGATAACCTAGTTAATATAGAATTGAAGAAGAATTTCGCTTCTGAGGAAAATGAATCTGTACAATTCTTTACCTCAAAGTGCTGTTGAGGGTGGGTTGTAAAGTATATTCCTAGTTATGATTTACAGATTTGTAATCAGTAATGGAATCAACCGTTATGGGGAGAAAAGGCAGTAAAGTGGAATTCAGGATTATCAGGTCAGCTATGAATCATTGAGTGGCACAGCAGATTTGAGGCTGAATGTCCCTATATTTATGGTCTTACATTTTAACATTAAAATGTTGCAAGATATAAGGGGTAAGTCCACATAGACTAATTTCATCCTGGTGTAATGGATGAACCAGACATATTACCCATTAGAAATATATAGAAAGAAAAGAAAGGATGAAGAGAGAAACCCTTCGCTCATACAAGAGAGACTGTGTGTGTGTGTAAGAGAGAGAGAAAGAGAGAATCACTGACTTGATGTGCAATAACTCAATAAATACTCTTGTAAAATATTTATAAAGCAATATAAGTGCCTTAAGATTTCATTAGAAACGTGGCATTCTTTGACTTTATAAAATTTCACAAATTGAATATTTTCATCACTTTGACAATGGAATTGCTGATTAATTTCATTAAAAACAGTAAAGGTTTGAAGTGAGATATTCAGTTGATCACCACATTGCAATACAACAATCTTTCTGCAGTTTGACTAACAGCATGTCACCATGCCTGCAATTGAGCAGAAGTCCAGAAGGCAATTAATAGTTTGCCACATGGCTTAAGTATGTGAGCTTTGAAGTTCTGAATTCTAATCCATGGTAACATTATATCTGAAATGTGTTAATCTTAGTACATAAAGTATGTTTTATATGAATGTTGGATATTCAGGTTTGAAGCTAGATATAATTAACATAAGATATAATTCTTTAATCTTCATGGGGAATGATAGATTCACTTTGTTTATTTCAGCGATAGCTTTAGTAGCCTTGATATTGGCTTAAGGCTAATAAAACATTAAAACTCTAATTTTAACTTAACTCACCTGAATAAATGGATGAATTTGCATCGCCTGCTGTTCATTGTAAAGGGGATATATATTTAAATCAGAGGGGTTCTTGTGCTGTAATAGTGTTCCTACCTCTAGGCCAGTAGACCTGGTTCAAATCCCAGTTGTTCCAGAGGCGTGTAAGAACATCACTTAATAAGTTGATCAAAGAATTCCTTTTACAGATGATAGCTTTTCTTCAATTGCATTAAAGTAGAACGGACTACTGTGGAAAACTGAACACACTCTCATCTTCTGTACTAGACCTGTTCAAAGGAACAACTTCAGAAGCTGTAGAATTCTTCTCTCTGGGCTCTTAGTTAATTACAATTCTCCTTGGAAAATATTCCCATTACGGTATAAAGTTCAGGAGCCAATTTGGACTTGACAAGTTTGAAGTTTGTAGCTAAAGTACTTGAATGTCTGGCATGACCCAGGTAGATTGTTTGTGTGTAATTAATACTGGTCATTAGAAAGTACAGCACTTAAATCATTCATACTGTATTGTTAGGCTGAAAGTATCTTACAGGTTGGTTAAGGTCTGATCAAAATAATTACAATAAGAGAGGTGTTCCTTAGTATATAGCTAATTTATTGGTTTAAAATACTTAACTTATAAATCAATAATAGCTTTAATTTTAATATATATCAATCAAAATGGTTAAATTAATCTACTGAGTTATATAAGTAAGTCTCGCATTGACTTTCAGCTTGTCAGGAACTTGGTGATGCCAGCACTTATAGCTCTATCTCAGATTCCATGGCAGCGGTCTCACTAATCCCAGCCCAGAGGAGAAATTTTAAAGAGTGGGGCAATGTCCCTGACAATTATTAATGCGATTCTAAATCTGTTGGTGAATAGTGGGAATGCTGGTAATTGGGGAGTTTGAATTAATTTTATTGGAGTTAAGTTTATAATTTTATACTTGAATTCATTCTTCACTTAATAATCCTGACAAAATGAAGTAACTAAATTATGGCCTTCTTTCCACTTCAAGTTCCCGCTCCTGCTGCATGAACTCTGTGCATTCTATTAGACAATCTATCCATCAGTGTACCCATGTATGGGAGCAACTGGTTTGTGTAAATGGCTTCAAGTCAGCAAAATGCACTTCAGTGTCTAGTATACCACTCCCTGTAGACTCGATGTCAGGAGCAACTAGAAAAAGCGTGATAAATATGCAGGTTGGAGGCTGGGTACACAGCAGCAAGTAATTCACCTCTTGAGTGTAAAAATCACAAACTCAGAATAGATTACACTTGACTGAATGAATGTAGTTTCAGATACTCTCAGAAACTTCACTACCATCCACAAGAAAACCCATCTTTAAAATCAGCATGCTATCCATCACTTTAAACATTCCCTCTTACTGCCACCAGTGCACAGAAATAGCCTAGGGAAATGATAACAAAAGTCTTAAAAGCTATAAATCTACATTTCAAAATATCAAAGCTCCTTCAACAGCACCGTCCAAACCTGCAACCTTCAAGGGCAGCATAGGAATACCAGCACTTGGCAAATTTCCGTTCATCTTTCCTTGGAGCTATTTGATCGTTCTTTGACTGTAACAGAGTCAAAATTCGAGAATTCCCTCACAAACAGCACTGTGAGTGCAACTTCACCACATGGACTACAGCAAAATTACAATCAGGGATGGACAACAAATGTTGTCCTTACCAGCGATGCTCACATTCCACAAATGAATATTAAAAGAAAGGAGCATTCCAGCATTTCTCTCTTAGTGAAGATGAGATAGAAATGGAACTGACATTAGGAGAAAGTGAGGACTGCAGATGCTGGAGATCAGAGCTGAAAAATGTGTTGCTGGAAAAGCGCAGCAGATCAGGCAGCATCCAAGGAGCAGGAGAATCGACGTTTCGGGCATAAGCCCTTCTTCAGGAATGAGGAAGGTGTCCTCCAACCACAAGGGATGAATGCAGATTTCTCCAGCTTCCTCATTTCCCCTCCCCCCACCTTATCTCAGTCCCAACCCTCGGACTCAGCACCACCTTTTTGACCTGCAATCTTCTTCCCGACCTCTCCGCCCCCACCCCCTCTCCGGCCTATCACCCTCACCTTAACCTCCTTCCACCTATCGCATTCCCAACGTCCCTCCCCTGAGTCCCTCCTCCCTACATTTTATCTTAGCCTGCTTGGCACACCTTCCTCATTCCTGAAGAAGGGCTTATGCCCGAAACGTCGATTCTTCTGCTCCTTGGATGTTGCCTGACCTTTTCCAGGCAACACATTTTTCAGCATGGAACTGACATTAGTCAAACTGATCAATAGTTTATCAATAAGGTCCCAAATTCGATAGCTTCTAGAAACATTTTCAGTTAGCCTCCAGAAGAGAGGCTTTAGTGGTCAATTTACCTTTTTCAATGTGGGTGGGATGTGCAGGCAGGCTCCATGGGATCACACCATACTTATAGTGGCTCATCTGACCCACGTGTTATCGGCCTAGCCAGCTGAACTAACCAGTCAAGCCTCTTGCAAGTAATAATGATTGCAATATTAATCTTAATCCGACCAAAAAAAACCTACAATCATTATACAGTATATTTAAAACAAAACATTAAATCTGATGGATGCACATTTTCGCTCAGGTAATGCGACCACTTTTACAAAGGCAGATTTTCTGAATGCATAGTAATATTTTGATTCCCAAACTAACCTGATGAAGGTTTTCTTATTCCCAAAACAGCATTTCTGTTTATTCTTTGCACATATTGATTCTAAGCTTGGACTTTGTCTGACAAGGGACAATCATCCCTCAGGTTAGCAACACATTCTGCTCTTGAACATTTATGAATCTGCTGACTTGAGTAGCAGACTTAAAAATGTGTTGCTGGAAAAGCGCAGCAGGTCAGGCGGCATCAAAGGAACAGGAGAATCGACGTTTCGGGCATAAGCCCTTCTTCAGGACTACATGGACTATGAAGAATCCTCTCACTTCCTGCTGTAGCTTAATTAGATTTATTCCTTTGGGAACAGATACTTGATAAGATGCTGCTTTCATCAGAACAGTATAGGCGGCTTTTTGGGGAGAAGGAGGATAAGAAATCCAATTCAGTTCTGTACTCGTGTTGTTTTTCTGTCCCTAGTGTAAAGAGACTATTAAAAGAGAAGACCAATTTCAATAGCTGTACTTCCCTCTCTCCATTACACAAGTATTTCAAACACTACTTTGTCTTTTATCATTGATATTCTGAAATGTAGATTTATAGCTTTTAAGACTTTTGTTCACATTTCCCTAGGTTAATTTATACTGCTGTCGACCTCCAGAATTTCTTTAATTTGATCGTAAAGACATAGAATTCTGATGATCTTGTAATTAAAGAGATGTTAATAAATAGAAACTTAATTTACAGACTACAACATCAACTGGACAAGGTTTTGGATTTGTTTGAAAAAAGAAATATGAATGAAATTAGAATTAGAATTAACTTTATTGTCACATGTCCTCAAGTACAGGGATACATGAGTACAGTGAAAAGTGTACAAAGTCATCATTTTCAGTGCCATCTGAAGTACAAAGATGCCAAGGAGCAAAATCTTAAGTATAAGTTAGAAAAATCAAGAAATGAAGTTAAAAGTTTAGCATTGCATTCCTTTTAGAGCATAGAAGGAGAGAAAAAAAATGAAAGCAGATGAAACAGGTGTGTCCAAACTGGGCTTAACCACGAGATTGGGAGTTCTGGCTGGGCCTTGCCTTGAGACTGGGAGTCCAGGCTGGGCCTTACCTTGAGACCGGGAGCCCAGGCTGGGTTTAACCTCGAGACTGGGGGTTGGGCTGGGCCTTGCCTTGAGACTGGGAGTCCAGGCTGGGCTTCACCTTGAGATTGAGAGTCCAGGCTGGGCCACACCTTGAGACTGGGAGTCCGGGCTGGGCTTCACCTTCAGACTGGGAGTCTGGTTTAGGTTATACCTTGAGACTGGGAGGAAGTCTGGGCTGGGCTTCACCTTGAGTCCATGAGTCCGGGTTGGGCCTTGCCTTGAGACTGGGAGTCCGGGCTGGGCCTTGCCTCGAGACCGGGAGTCTGGGTTGGGCCTTGCCTCGAGACTGGGAGTCTGGGCTGGGCCTTGCCTCGAGACTGGGAATCTGGGTTGGACCTTGCCTTGAGACTGGGAGTCCGGGCTGGGCCTTTCCTCGAGACTGGGAGTCTGGGCTGGGCCTTGCCTTGAGACTGGGAGTCTGGGTTGGGCCTTGCCTCGAGACCGGGAGTCTGGGTTGGGCCTTGCCTCGAAACTGGGAGTCCGGGCTGGGCCTTGCCTCGAGACTGGGAGTCTGGGTTGGGCCTTGTCTCAAGACTGGGTGTCTGAGTTGGGCCTTGCCTCAAGACTGGAAGTGCGGGCTGGGCCTTGCCTTGAGACCGGGAGTTCGGTTTGGCTTACACCTTGAGGCCGGGAGGAAGTCTAGGCTGGGCTTCGCCTTGAGATCAGGAGTCTGCACTGGGTTACAGATCTTGGCCCTGCTGGCTTAGCTCACTGGCACTGATGCCTTCCGAGGATGGATGATAACTATAAGGGGAAAATAATTAAATGAGAATAAAAGAAGAATAGAAATAGACGGAGTGGAGAAGGTCTGACTCAGGAGTCCTCACTCCACCACCATCTTGGATGACACTGGTCTTGTCAATCTCAGACTGATGGTGAAAGTCCATCGGTGGGGCAAAATCCCTGACACCTATTAATACTATTCCAAACCTAATTTGATGTTGGGACCACTTTGAGAAGATTGCATACAATTCTGGTTCCTTTCTATAGGAAGGATATTGTTAAACTTAAAAGAATTTAGAAAAGATTTACAAGGATGTTCCCAGGACTGGATGCTTTGAGTTATAGGGAATGGCTGAATAGGCTGGGGCCTTTTCCCCTGGAGCATCGGAGGCTGAGGCGTCACCTTATAGAGGTTTCTAAACTCATGAAGTCTGTGGATAGGGTCATTAGCCAAGGTTCTTTTTCCTAGGGTGGAAGAGTCCAAAGCTAAAGGGCATAGGTTTAAGGTGAGAGGGGAAAGATTTAAAAATGAACTGAGCAGTATCTTCTTTCGTGCAGAAGGTGGTGCATGTGTGCATTGAGCTGCCGGAGGAAGAGGTGGAGGCAATTACAACAAAAAAGGCATCTGGATGGGTATATGAATAGGGAAGGGTTTGGAGGAAATGAGCCAAATGATGATAACTGGGACTAAATCAGATTGGGACATCTGGTCGGTGTGGACGAGTTGGACTGAAGTATGTTTTTCAATGCTGTATGATTATGATATACCAAGGCCATCTTTGATTAGTAATGTGACCCCTCCACTTTTACCTACCTTCTTCTTGAATATCATATCCCTCCTCAATGTTCAAGATCACAGCCTTTTTATTCTATAGCCACATCACTTTAACGGCTATCAGATTATATTTATTTACTTCAAAGTGTATGATTGATTCATCTACTTTATGAATGCTAGGCACATTCAGATATAGCCCTTAGGTTTGTCTTTTCTTCTTATTGTTTTTAACTTTTTTACCAACTAGTCTTGATTGTCAGTGTATTTTTTTCTCTCCAACCCTTCCTGCCATACTCTGACATTAATTCTCCATGTGGCTATTTTACTGTCCTCTCTCAACTACAACCTTTGATTTGTTCTATCTACCAAGCTTATTCACTTATAACCCCACCTTGTTTAGTGTAAGGCCCTCATGACCTTCCTAGTTATGCAGCTCACCAGAGCATCATAGAGTCAAAGAGTCATAAGGAGTTACAGAACGGAAACAGACCCTTTAGTCCAACTTGACCATGCTGACCAGATATCCTAAATTAATTTGGTCACATTTGCCAGCACCTGACCCATATCTCTCAAAACCCTTCCTATTCATATACCCATCCAGGTGGCTTCTAAATGTAATTGTACTAGCCTTCACCACTTCCTCTGGCGGCTCATTCCGTACACACACACCATCCTCTCTATGAAAAAAATTCCCCATAGGTCCCCTTTAAATCTTGCCCCTCTCACTCTAAATCTATGCTCTCCAGTTTTGGACTCCCCCACACCAGGGAAAAGACCTTATCTATTTATCCTATCCATGCCCCTCATGATTTTATAAACCTCGATAAGATCATCCCTAAGCCTCCAAGGATACAAGGAAAACAGCCCCAGCCTGTTCAGCCTCTCCCGACAGTTCAAACCTCAAACATGTTCAGGTGTGGACCACCCCAATGTACAAATTCTACATTCCCAGTGCTGGCACAAGTGAATTGGAATGAACAATTGCCACTCATACATTCATTCTCAAATCTCATTTGCTTCATACTAATTTGTATGTCATTCAGGTTGAAATTCATAAATTATCATTCAGGTTTTTTTAGTTTAGTTTTCACAGGAACCTTTTTCCTAGTTCTAAATATGTCACTGTTACCATTGTAGACAAAGATCTTCCAAATCCTTCCCTTCCTAGAGAGCCCAGAGCAGAAATCTTGACACCTGACACTTGGCAGACAACACAGTCATCTGATCTCATGCTCTGTGCTGCAGAAAACTGTATGAATCTCCCTTACTATAGTTACCCGTTAACACTCAATTTTGCTTCCACCACTTGAGTGGGTTCCTCTACCACAGTGTCATGGTCAGTTTATCTCATACAGATTACAGCCCTCACTCTTATCCAAAAATAGCAAAAGCTGAGGACCCTGCACTGCTATCTTCTGGAAGCCCTTGAATGCCTGGCGTACAGTCGCAACCTTAAATCCCATAATCACTGGCCAACTCTGATGGTCTTATTCTATGCCTCCTAGATTAAAATATTAAAGGAACAAAGTAAAATGACTTTCCTCCTCCCTGATGTACCACAGCACTTGCACTCAGTGGCCTGCAGCTACAGACACTAGCTTCCCAGATCTCACATGCATCCCCAGGTTTTACATCCTGCAGTCACAGTACATCACCTGCCCTGCCAGTTTAGTACAGCCACGAAGTTATACCAATACTGATAAAGAGCCTGAAATTATTAACGGGAGGTTGTTAAGGATTGTATGCAAAAACAGATATCCCTTAATATTAGTTAAATACACATGGTCTCCGAAATCAAATTCTGACAAACCAATCAACCCATAACTTTACTCTGTTCCTGTATTTCTTTCCTCAATTGTGTTCTCTCCAGAAGCTGCCATTGTTAAATTCTGCTCATCTCTTGCTACTGCTTTGAAACAGAAGTGATGGACTAAAAGGCTGGGCCTTAATGTATCACCTACCATGTCTTGGCATGCCTTGGGGAAAGTTTATGGCATGTGAAATGCATTGGGGAGTTGTACAAACATGACATCTTGCTATTACATTTTATTATTAATGATATCTACAACATGAAAGACATTGCAATGTTCTTATAAAAATATATGCATGGTCCCAAATTTCCCTTACGTTTTCTCTCAAAGTTTCTCTCACTTTTGTCATTTCCTGGTGGTATTAACTTCATGTTGTGGTGTGATTCCACAGGTGCTGATAGATCTGCGATTTCTCACCCCATGACAGTTATTTTTGTGTACCCCTGACCGACTGCGAGTGTGACAGCTATTCACCCATGAGTAGAATGACAGCCAAAATTGATTGTTTGCTCATCCAAAAATCACATGCTTCCAGATGTACAGAATCTTAGCTGAATTTTCTTTTTCAAAAACCTGGAAACTGAAGTGAATCCTATTTGCCCCATCACCAACTAAAATAAAATTAGCTAATTTAACAGAGGTGGAGATGTACTTCGTCTATGTCTCAGCTGGATTCTGAATAAACTCTCCTGAGCCATTATTAATACATCATGCTGGAATTTCACCTCTTGTAACATATGAACTGTTGTTGTGAGAGTTCAGGCATGAATGGAATAATTGATGAGACTGGAAATGGTATAAGTTTACAAAGTTCTCAAGCTAACTTTATTGAATAATGCTCCCAAATCACAAATGATAAACAGGTGGATAGTTCCTGCATGGTGTTATCAGTAAAAAGCAAAACTTACAAACATCTTTCAATTCAACTGTGTTCTTATTTTATAAATAACCCACAGAAACTGAATCCTCCCAAAACTGGTGTGGCTTATTTTGTACTATCAGATAATATTTACACATACAATGCCTGGATGATACCCACAAAGTTGAATCTTTTACACAGTCTCCAGCCTTGCCCTTCAAATCTTTACCTGACAGTCAAGAAATGGGTTTCCCTGTCTCACTCAGGCTTTTACTTAACCACAGAAAACTGGTCCTTCCCCTCATGCTCTCTACTTTAAGTCAACCTGAAGACCAAAGAATTACCTGACTGAAATAACTCCACAGAGGCCAGTATCCTGTTGCCACGTCACCCTTTATTTACATGGGGAGAGTCCTTGACATTGATCCAACGTCCTCAGAGCCATCTCTGGACGGGATATCTGACACTCCTTTTTCTATCTGTCAGCCAGACTCCCTGATTGGACCAGAGTAATAGCCTCAATCAGGGAACTCATATTCTATGAGGTCTACCTGGCTGACCTTGTTACAATCCCTGCAACTCTCCTCCTCTGAGTCTGAGGAAGTAGGCTGGTTCTTCTTTTTGTAAAGCACCTCCTGGGGTGTTTTAGCACCAGGTCAGGTTCCTCCATCTCCGTCTCTGATCTGGGTAACGTGTAATTCACAATAGCTCACCTCATGTGCCTGGAACATTTCAGAAGAAATTCATTCTTTTCTTCAGGTGACAAAGGCTTCCAGGTAGCGACATTCACCATATCCATCTCAGATTCTGAGGTATCTTCAACACTTGATGGAGAGGGAGAACCACAAGTTTCGGAACATTCGGAAAGGCAATTGAAGAGATGGGCATGTTTTGTTCCTGCACCATTAGATTAGATTAGATTACTTACAGTGTGGAAACAGGCCCTTCGGCCCAACAAGTCCACACTGCCCCGGTCTCTAGCGCTATGAGGCAGCAGTGCTAACCACTGTGCCACCGTGCCGCCCATCTGGGGGCTTGCAGTTTTCATATGGTCCATGTGCTTATTCAGGACTATCACGCATACCCAAACCTTGTACATCAATGGACCTGACCTCATGTCAACCAAGCTTCTTACTCATGCAGGGCCATTCCTGTTGCTCCTACACCAAACGTCAACCAATGAAGTAAACTGCATCTTTCACTTAGCAGTCTTATACCTGGCATTGTCATTCCTCATGTTGTTTCACCCTCCTAACCAGATCTGGAAAGATCAGAGTTAACCTGGTGATGAGTCTTTTCCCCATTAGCAACTCTGCTGGAGCTATCCCTGGAGTTACATAAGAGGTAGCCATATAAATCAAATAGGAACCAGGATGTTTTGGTGTCGAGTGAAGCTGTAGGCTGTTTCTTTAAGCCTGCCTTCAAGGTTTGGACTGCTCTTTCAGCCAGACCATTGGATGATGGATGGTATGGAGATGTCCTTATATGTCAAATACCATTCGACTTTCAGAAATAACCAAATTCCATGTTGATAAATCATGGCCCATTCTCTGTGACCAACACTTCTTGGAGTCCACGTGTTGTAAAAGATGCACAGAGACTTTCCATTGTCATTTCCATGCTTGATGAATGAACTTTATGCACACCCAGCCACTTTGAGTGGGTGTCCACGATGACTAAAAACATTGAGCTAATGAAAGGACCTGCGTAGTTGATGTGTAATTGAGTCCAGGGTTTATGAATGTGGAGGAGCTGCTGGAGGTAATTTATTTGTTGGCACTCTGAAGACTACATGACCAATGCAGCTATGTCTACACCCAATTCTGGCCACCAGGCATAATTTCTTGCCAATATCTTCATTTTGAAAACATCTGGATGGCCCTGGTTGAGTTCAGCCAGTACCTATGGTGACATTTTCTTCAGGATAATCACTCTTCCTCCACATAATAATAGCCATTCTAATGTGATTAAGGGTCTCCAATTTCAAAAAGGCTTCAAATGTAATTATATGCCCTTAATAATACATTCCACCACTGATTTTGGCCTGAAGCTTTGAGCGGCCTCTTTAAGTACATGGAGCAGGGGTTTGTGGTTAGTCATCGTTACAAATTTAGGTTTGTAAAGATTTTAGGTGGAACTTCCTGAATCCAAACATGACTGCCAAACTTTCCTTCTCTATCTAGGTGTATTTATGCTTTGCATTAGCCAAAGTCCCGGATGCATAGGCGATTGACCATGCATCTCCATTAGATCAACTCCTCCCCTGCTGTACGACAAGACATTGCATGTCAGTAACATATTTTGCCTGGGATCATAGTATACCTGGTGATAGCTGTTTCCTTACCTCTCTGACAGCTATGGCTTAGCTGCATGGCCATTTCTAAGGCTAGCCTTTTTTACGAGTTGATGCAAAGGTGCCAAGAAGGGGGCCAGGGTATGTATGAACTTTCCATAATAATTCACCAACCCAAGGGAAGACCTAAGACCTGATAATGATGTGTGAGCCGGGGCAGTTTTGATTGCCCTAACTTTTCCTTCCAGTGGGTGGAACCCAGTCTTGTCAATTCTATATTCTGGATCAATGGTGCTGGAAGAGCACAGCAATTCAGGCAGCATCGAGGAGCTTCAGCAAAATCGACGTTTCGGGCAAAAGCCCTTCATCAGGAAACTTTCCTTCTCTATCCAGGTGTACTTATGCTTTGCATTAGCCAAAGTCCTGGATGCATAGGCGATTGACCATGCATTTCCATTAGATCAACTCCTCCCCTGCTGTACGACAAGACATTGCATGTCAGTAACATATTTTGCCTGGGATCATAGTATACCTGGTGATAGCTGTTTCCTTAGCTATGGCTTAGCTGATGAAGGGCTTTTGCCCGAAACGTTGATTTTGCTAAAGCTCCTCGATGCTGCCTGAACTGCTGTGCTCTTCCAGCACCATTGATCCAGAATCTGGTTTCCAGCATCTGCAGTCATTGTTTTTACCTTGTCAATTCTATAGCTAGGTAGGTCACTTGGGGTGACTGGAACACAAAATGGTCCATTCTAAGGTGTGTGCCCAACTTGGAGAAACATCTAAGTACAATGTCCAAGTCTTTAGATGCCTCTTATTGGTCTTCCCTGTTATTAGAATGTCACCTAGATAAATGGTGCCTGGGGATAGACCTTGTAAAATGCTCTCCATTGTTCGCTGAAACATTGCACAGGCTGATGAGACCCCACATGGCAGTCTTGTATATTGGTACAACCCTTCATGTGTATTAACTGTAGCATACATCTGGGAATCCTCATCTAATCACAATTGCAAATATGCATGACTCGTGATCAGCTTCATGAAGGACTGCACCCCCCTACCAGCTTTGCATCTAATTCTCTATGCAAGGAATTGGGCTTTTATCCAGCTGCAAAAAGCAGTTACCATTTGTTTAAAATCCCCACAAAGTTCGATCCGTTCGGCTTCACAATCAGTACGACTGGTGCTGCCTATTCCAAAAATTATCCTGGTCTGATAATTCCTTCACTTTCCAGCCTTCTGATTTCTGCCTCTCCTTTTGCCCGTAAGGCAAGTGACACTGAGCGGGTCTTGCAGAATCATGGAATTGCTTCCTGGTCAATATGCAAGGGGGCTTAGGCTTCTTTGACAATCCCTAGAAGATCCAGGTACTTAATTAGGACTTCACTCATGCAGCTATTTTCTAATCAAAAAATGTTGAGCCAGTCAAGGTAAATCTTTCTCGACCAATTCCTTCCTAGCAAGCTTGGGCCCAAGCCTCTTATTATAGTCATTGGTAAATGAACCAGCTGCTTCTTTTAAGAGACCAGAACCAAAGTTGCAATCTTAATCTGTGAAGGTTCCCAGTATGTGGTGTCAGTTTGGCCGAGGTCTTGTGCAAGCTTAAGATTTGGAGTCCAGAGCGAGTTTCATTCAAGACAGGTTCTGCGATCACTGAAAAGTTCATGCTGATATTGATCTCCTTGAGGACTGGTTGATGATTTAAACAGACATTTATTTTGATTGGTTTGGATTTGGACATTGCTGAGTAGTTTAACTGTTCCAAGCCAGATGTAAGTAGGCTTTCCAGGGCGTGTACTCCCCTAGATACTGGCTTATCAGTTCTCTTACTCAATTTTGGTCTAGTGGGACTTTCTTTGCTGTCTTGAGTCTGCATACTGGCAGCAACTATAATGGCTTTCCGGCCCAGAGCCTGAAGAAAATTTTAACCTTCTGGCCGAGGCTTGGCTTTGTTTGGGAGTTTTGTTGTGAGTTGACCTAGAGTCCCTCTGTTCAAGATATGTCCTGAGTGAGACTATACAACTGTTTTCACTCAAGTGGTGTTCCACAAATTCAGTTGGATTGGCAAGGGTGTCCACATCCAGAGAGGCTTGGCCGTAATATTCCTAACTAAATCTGTCAATTCTTAAAATGTTTTAGTATCTGGTGCCTCAGGGAAAGTTAGGCTCCTAATAACCAAAAATCTATGGGAGCACAAGCTGTCATGGGAATTACTTGTCGCTTTTCATCTGCCCCATTGTCATTTGTCCAGAAAAAATGATTGCATTCTTTCCACATACTGAGCCCAGTCTTCGATGGCAGCATTAAATGAGTCAAGCCTACCAAATAACAGCATGATGCCAGAAGTGCTTACCCTAACTCAAAGACAAATGTGAACAAATTTCTTCAGGACCATGCTTTTTTCTCTTTGTCTTTGAAATAACTCCATAGAGGCCGGTATCCCATCAATCACTCACCCTTTATTTACTAGTGGACAGTCCCTCAGCTCCAGCTCTGAGAGTGAGCAGAACCTCTGACACTCCTGTTTATATCTGTCAGCCAGAGGATCAGGTTAACAACCTTAATCAGGGAACTCATATTCTTTGAGGTCCACCTGACTGACCTCATTACAATCACTACACTGACAACATGCAAGCTTTTCTCCTACTCAGCTCACCTGGTCCATTCTAGTATCAGTTCAAACCCAGAGCACTGGTCAGATTCCCAGGGGAAAACCTGTTGTTTTTAATGTATTGAGCAATGATTCAGCTGTACAACAAGGAACAAAGAAAGGCCCATTTTTCTATACCCCTCTGAAGAAGTGTGCTGATCCTGTGGTTGACATAGATTTATTATTTCCTGCATGGTGGACAACTGATGGAAAATGCCCTTTTTGACCATTACAAAACTGCCAATGAAGCCTATCATTCTACTTTTTGTTTTGTTAAACATCACCAAGTGTCTTTCTTCATACTGCTCTGTTTCTCATTCTGCTGAGATTATTGATGACTGTGGTGTAGTTGAAAGCTATGACATATATATAATATGTTTTAAGATTATTTACTGTAAGTTTAGGTTTCTGATTTTAGAGTTAGTAACTGGTAGGTTTGCTGTATCTCAAGTTAATAATTAACTTGTAAGCATTTCTGTTGCCAAGATGATTTATTTTAAATACAATTTTTGAGGACTAGCTTTGGAGTTGTTGGGTTTTTGTTTACATTGATAGAGTTGTAGGATCAACAAGGTAAACAAACTCCAATTTAAAAGGTCAGTGAGGTTTAAGGGAAGCCCCACAACTTAGGGTGATTTATTGCAGTTTTCACTTTGCGTTCGGAGCAATCCCGTGAAGTTCTTGGAATTAGATGGTTGTATTGAGTGGTGACCTGAAGAAGGTCGAATTTATAGTGTACTAGGTTACCTTCAGGGTAAAGAGCTAGTTCTATCCCAAATCAGCTTTTTTGGGATTAAACCTTGAAGATATTAATTAAAGCTGAGTACATTTAAGCAATTGCATAACGGATCGAGGAAGAACCTATCGGCAGTACTAATCTACAGGTTGAAGTCACAATTGACCTAAGCTTATTGAGGTATTAGATACAGGGATTCTAGTGAATCTTGTATGAGTGGAGTTCAAGGTACTGTACAGAGGTGTGGCTTGAGCACTGTGTAAAATCCCCAATGAAGGGCTTTTGCCCGAAACGTTGACTTTTCCTGCTCCTTGGATGCTGCCTGGCCTGCTGTACTTTTCCAGCACCACACTCTCTACTATGTAAAAGGGGTTTCATCAATTTATAAATGTCTGGGATTATTCTTTTATCTTCATTTTTGTTGTTAACAAATTTCTGTTCTATTGATAAAGCAAAATCTATAGCATTGCGTGCTTTAGTTTCAGTTAGACTATTTTTGATAAATTAAGTTTTAAGTTTAACAGCTAGGTTCCTGTCTGGGATCTAACTTGCTTGGTAATAACATCAGCTAGCATCATATCGGTGGGATGAGAGGAAGTTCCAAGAATCTCTTACTGAGGCTCATTCTGCCAGAGTTTTGACAGTCATAGGTATTTGTCTCATTGGGATATTTGTGGTAAGAATATCTCCTGCACCTGATTATTTATAATTACAATCTGATATAGAGTCACAAAGTCATAGAGGTATATAGTACAGAAACAGACACTTCAGTCCAACTAGCCCATGCCAACCAGATGGCCTAAGTAAATATAGTCCCATTTGTCAGCATTTGACCCATTGGTCATTGTATCCCAATATTCTGTCTTAGAAATGCAGCACACAGGACATTCATATTGAGTGCTTGTTTGCATTAACAGATTGGGGAGAACTGGTACTGCAGATGCTGGAGATCAGAGTCAAGATTAGAGTAGTGAGAGGATTCCTGATGAAGGGCTTTTGTCCGAAACATTGATTTTCCTGCTCCTCGGATGCTGCCTGACCTGCTGTGCTTTTCCAGCACCACTCTAACCTTGACTGCATGAACAGATTGTTCAGTGCAGTTACCATTATCATCTTTCACTCAGTTAACCTCAATGTTCCCACAAAGGTCAATCAGCAATTTCAACAGTGACTAAGTCAACTTAATATTTCATGCCTTATATGTATTGTCATACCATGGCAGGTATAACCTTAACCATGGTGTGCAGTCAAAACCTGATCAATTACTTCATAATTTCAGTACTTTTAAGTAAATATTCAGAACTGTCAGAATCCCCTCACCCACTCCACTCCCACACCCATTTATCAGAAGTGAGCTGGCTGATGAGGAAGGCATGCATTTGGGAATATCAAGGAAATATTGGAAAGAAAAGAGATTTCCTAAAATAAAATGGGTTGACGTAAGTCACTGGTTGTCAGGTGATCTTGCAAAGATGAATGCTTGGCCCAAGAAATTAGTACATGACCTTGAGGAGATTCAGCTTGTGTTATGATGAGAATATGGAATATCAAATTATGAGAATATGAAAAAAACATTTGTTCATTTTAATTTGAATTGAATTGAATTGAATTGAATTGAATTGAATTTACTGTCACGTGTGCCGAGGCACAGTGAAAAGCTTTGTATTTCATTGTATTTATTTAGATATGATGAGGGAGAGAGTTTTTGAAGAGGGGGGAATAATGGAATCCATTCCTGGTTGTTTGTATTATAAAATGGGACATGTTCGAATTTTTAAAGTTAGTTTTGGAAAGTCACCAGATGCTTGAATTTGAATAGAGGAGGGGAATGTATAAATGCCTTGTCAATTACATTGTTAAGATTAAGAGAAATGGGTGATGCAAATTAATTGTCTTTAAGCAGGGGATAGCTGGAATACTGGGAATGTTGGATGAAAGAGGTAAGATTGAATAACCTAGAGATGAAGTATCTCTTTTTCAATGCAAAAAGTCTGCATGCTCTTGACAATGATCAACAAACTAACAGTGAGTTTCCCTAAATGACTGCAGAGAATGGCATGCTTTCTGATTTATTGCCAGGTTCAGCACAACTGGTGTTTTGCACCATTATCCAAAAGTCCTTTTACTGGTGCTGTCATGCCTGAGACCTGCATACTTGACAAACCGAGAAGGAGGGAGGTAAAGTGTGAACCAACCACTGCTTTGCTGAGCTGCTTCTGACAATGAGTCAGCAGAAATTCCAACTGCTTGGAGTTAGGGGACAAAACCTTAAGGATTTCTCAATAATCAAATGGTAGCTGTTTAATGCACTTTGAGAGTGATATTGGGAGGAGAAAGACTACCATGAAAGACTTGGAGGAACTGTAGTTTGCTGCATTCCCTTGAATAAGAAATCTCATCTATTCATTGCCTATGATGTGGAGGAGCTGGTGTTGGACTGAGGTGGACAAAGTTAAAAATCACACAACACCAGGTTATAGTCCAACAGGTTTATTTACAAGCAGTAGGTTTTGGATCGCTGCTCCTTCATCAGGACGACCACCTGATTGCCTAGGCCAACTTGAGTTACCCAAAGAAGATTGGACTAGTTCAACCTTTAAACACCTTTTGGGTGGCTATGCCCATGGATAGACACTTCTACCTTAGGTGAAGATATCACCACCACCCTCTACCCAAAGAGTAATACTTCAGAAACATTTTAACCATAAAAGGATTACATTTTCAAAACATTATTCATGCATCTTTCTTGATTTTTCTATGCCCCATCCCTGTTGTAGTTTTTGGTTTGTGGTTAGAGTTTTATTTTTCCACTTCCAGATCTTCCTCTAATTTATACATAAAAAAATCCATCATTAAACATTAGGGGTTGGGTGTACGTCAACATTACCTCCAAAGACCTACACAGGATTGATTACTTCTACAGCTCCTGCTACTTCCATAGTCCTGTTACCTTTTCCAATAAAAACAAAAAAAAGGTAAAAAGAAACATCCAACTTGAAATGATTGACATATATATGGTAAGGCTGAGGTTGTTGACCACTCATGCCATTACTACTACTTCAAATGTATGGCAAGGTGCTTTTCTCTGAGGTCTGAGTGTGTGATACACTAGGGTTTCAAAGAGCTCACCATGAGCAGAGGGTGCCTGCTTGTGGAGTTGTTGGAGATGGCTGCATAGTGGCTTGTACTATCTGATGTTCCCACCCTTCTTTCTTCATCCTCCTCCTCCCAACTAAGCCACCAGGGCATTGATGTTGGGGCTGGTACTGATTCTGCTCCCCTTATTGGAGGCTATTTGTGTTATATCATCTCCTCCTAGCACTATGTTTATTGACCTGGCCTTGGAGGAGATTTAAGGTGGGACTGGGAATAGAATGTGTAGGGCCACCCAATGATTTCCCCAGACAGAGTGCGGTGCCATGCTTTTAAAGAGGTGGGATACATAGTAAAGAACTGCTTCACCTCCAGTACCACCTAGGCATTCATCACTGGCACTGCTGCATCTTCCGCCACACTGCTTTATTAGTCTGTCCCAAATCCAACAAGATGAGGCTGCATTGCTGTCCAATGTCATCAGAGGTGCCAAAGAGTGAGTGTGAGGGGAGGGGAACATCTGTATGTAAGGAAATCGTGGGAAATTTCAAAACATGACGTCAAGCCCTAGGACCAACTCATGTGTCACCCCAAGCTTAGCTCAAGTTTATGAGTCAACCTGTGACACTTGCCAACCTATCTGTTGCAGATGCATCTGTCATTGACAATATCAGCAGAAGTGACCACGACTCAGTCCTTCTGAAGGTAAAGACCTGTCTTCACACTGTGCATTCCCCTCCATAATGCATAACATTACCACAGTGCTAATGGAATGGATATAGTGGAATGTATTCAACTATAACTTGTGAACACTTGGGCCAATGTATTGGGCCATTTAGTTATCCACGATTACTACCAAATGGTTTTGGTTAGCTCAGTTTGCTGGACAGCTGGGTTGTGATGCAGAGTGACACGAACAGCATGGGCTCAATTCCCATCTTAGCTGAGGTTACTGTGAAGGTCCCTCCTTCTTAATCTCTTCTCTTACCTGAGACATTGTGATCCTCAGGTTAAATCACCACCAGTCATGTCTGTTTAATGAGAGAGCAGCTCTATGGTTCTCTGGGATGGTAGTGACTTTACATTTTACCTTTATTACTATTTAGCCAATGGATCAACCTTGGCTCATAGTTCAGTGCATTCGGGCATGTCAGATGTATGGACCAGGCCAGATCCCATCAAAGAATTTTAAGAACTGTAATATGTCCAACTGACTAAACCTCCAATGTGACTGTATGAACGGAACTTGTGTCAATGCTAATAAATCAAATGGAGAAGCGACTAAGGTTGTATGTGCATTTGTTAGTATGAACAATGTCACAGGAATTAATTTTATCAATTTAAACAATACTTCGGAGGATGCCACATGCCGAAACAATGAGACCGTTAGATGCCCATCAATGACTCTTCCCCCTACACCGACGACCACATTATCACCTACCACCACCACTATCATTGATGTCGTTACTACCACTCATGACAAGACAACCCCAATGACCATGAAAGAGCAGAAATTAACAACATTCACTCTGCTAACCGCTACCCATTTTGCTATCCCTACTGCGATTCTGAGCACGACTCTTGATGCCATGAGAACACTAATGTGTCCCACTTGTCACCCAAATGCCACTTGCAGAAACAAAACCAACAATTTAGGTGTAGAATGCCAATGTAATCGTGGCTACACTGGCAATGGCATTGGTGCTTCCGGATGCTCTGATGATGACGATGAATGTATTATTTTGCCCACTGCTCCCCCTGAAATTAGAGTTTGTCAACTCCGTGAAACTTGTACCAATACTGTTGGAAGCTATGAATGAAGCTGCCCAGGTGAAGCTCATTTAAGCTATTCACATTACACTTCCAAACATCACTTTCAACATTATTGTCACCCTCACAACACATCTATGCCAGTTGTCATGAGATGGCATGATTCCATAACTTCATCCGCTCCATCAGCCAAAAACTGTTACTCTGAAACGTTTGCCTGTTCCTCTCCCAAAAGGAACCATACGAATTGCGGTTTTGAACACATAGTACTGAAATCACAGAACCCAAAGGCATCTATTATTCTGAGACTGTCATCCTATATCTTCTCAATGGAATCTTCTCCTATCCAACCTACTGCTACTGGCAGAAATACCTTTATACAACTTCTGCAATCAGTAGCTACTGCAGTTAACAAGACATGCTGGAAAGTTGAAGAAAGATCAAAAATACTGTGCATCCCTAATCCCCCTTCTGTTGCTAATGGTTTCTTTATTCAAGCTAAACACCCAAATCCATGTGTTGTCTGCTCATTCTTCCATCATTCTGATGTACAACGTATGACCAAGACTCATCCACTTATGCAACCCCTCACCTGCGATGACAAAACCCATTCAGTAGAAGAAGCGCATCACTGGTGAAGTGCACTAACAGGCCTTAAGGATTCAACGTTAATGTTGTTCTACTGTTAGAATGTTGCATTGAAAGAGCTTCTGGTACCCACGACATGGGGCAAGTAAAGCAAGTACTGTGTAAGAATGTTATAAAAAACATTGGTTGTACTCCTATTCTCCATCCACTCATACACTTCGTAACCGAGCTTTTGATAACACACCCACTATTTACAAGATTGAGCCCTTACTCTGGATGGATTCGTCATTCACTCACAGAAGTGTGTCCTTGGAACTCCGTTTAGCCTTCATTGGCTATGCGAAAACAAGGCCTACCCATATTTACCCAATGATTGGTATGGACATTGTGCTTTAGTGCACACCTTACCACTTTTTACCATCCATCATAAAATACCTAAGGTTGATGATGAATGGAAAGCCCATCAATATGTGAATTGCTTCGGAACAAAAATTAGAGGAAAAACAAAACAAGACTTGCATGACTTCTTCCATCAACAAACATGGTGGTCTAGGTTGATTGGAGGCCTTATTCCTGGCTGGGGTGTTGAGATGGCCCTGGGTCAAATAGGAGATCTTGCGTACAACATCAAAAACTTGCCAACTCAACTGCCATGCATTGAAACTAATGAACAAATAACAGACCCAGATGATGACGCTTCAGAATTGATTAGTGCTAGATTTCCTCCTTCCTAAAGAAGGAGGCGCTTGCTCTGTCATTGGCCCACAATATTCCACCTACATAGACGACTTCTCTAAAGATATTGTATATGACACAGATGTCATCAACAAAACAAATCAAAATGCAGGGAAGATTCTAGCCCCACTATCGTCTGACTCATGTGGATGGAGTCATACCTGCTGGCTATGGTCACAATGGGGATGGTTCATGTGGGACGCACTGATAATCCTTGGTCTCATCCTAGAAATATACATTGTTGTCTGCTTATGCATGAAATGGACTTTACATTGCTTTTCACCTAAGCCAAAGAAGAATCTTGTTAATCAACCTTGTTCACTCCTCTACCTCCATGTTCGAACTTTTATCCCGAAGTCAGGTATCTTTCCGACTCTGCTCCTCTGGACGATGACTCACCAGAAGAGGTGCTTTACGTGTTGAAAATACAAATGGACTGAATGGACTCATTATACTTGTATTCGCTGTATTGTTAACATAAAATGGTAAAAGGAGGGAATGAGAAAGCGGGTAGCCTTACGCATCTGCTAAGGAGATGCGGGAAAGCGCTTGACCATGGTGGGGGGCCTATTTGCTCAGGAGAATTAAGGACATCTGTTCTTAGTGTTTAACACTTATAGGTGTTCAAGGGATACTGAGAAAGAGAGAGAGCGAGAGAACAGAAGCTGGTGGAAAGGTTAACTCTTTGTGATCTGATTTGAGTGTACACTTTCTTGTCACAAATTGAATGTTTCTGTGTTGTTCCCTGGAGCTTGAGATCTGGGAATGGTATGAATTTAATTTGCATTCTGGGAATCTAAGATGATTTTAAAAGAAAAAAGCCATTTTGTAAAACAATGATACTGGACATGTTAGCTGAGCGAGGTTGTCTCATGACCTTTTCTACATAGTTTAGACTAGTCCCTCGGTATGATGTACTGTTAAAAGCGAAGGTTATCTAGACAAAGAAATTGACCATTTGATCCCTGGCATGACCAAGGTTCCCACCTTGATGTTTATGTAGCTTAATTACTCAAGTTTACTCAGGCCTGTCAATGAGTTTCCCTTCCTCTGCAAACTTTTGCCATTTTATTGCTGCTTATCCAATCAAGGACATGTGGTGTTTTTGTAATTTTAATACCAATTTCTGTATAAAGACAGCTTGTTTGCAGCAATAAGGGGAGTAGCCTGAGAGAGCTCTTAGGAGTAAGAGTTGGCGCTGCTACTCTGCTAATGGTTTTAAAACCTTTACTCAAGCCTGGATTGTAGGTTATCGTGTAACATTGATGCCATTGGTAAGTAAAGGTAATAATTTAAATTAAACTGTCCGTAAGAGTTTTATATTCCAGACTACCACACAGTACATTCTCTAGGACGAACCAAGAGAGGCTTATAGGTCGAGTCCATCAGGGATTCTCTGAGCCATCTTGAATACATCGTTTAACACCTCTCTAAAGCTTCCATGCCCTTCCTATAATGAAGTGACCAGAATTGAACACAATATTCCAAGTGTGGTCTAACCAGGGCTTTATAGAGCTGCAGCATCTCACGGCTCTTAAACTTAATTCCCCTGTGAATGAAAACCAGCACACCATACATCTTTTTAACAATCCTGACAACTTTGAGGGATCTATGGAAGTAGACCCCAAGATCCCACTGCCAAGAATCCTGCCTTTAATCCTGTAATCTGCATTCAAATTTGCCCTTCCAAAATGAATCACTCCACACTTTTACAGATTGAACTTCATCTGCCACTTCTCAGCTTAGCTCCGAATCCTGTCAATGTCCCGTTGCAACCTGCAACACCAGGTGTTTCTTCTCCCCCCACACTATCCACAATTCCATCACCCTTCATGTCATCAGCAAACTTACTAACTCACCCTTCCACTTCCTCATCCAAATCATTTATAAAAATCACAAAGAGCAGAGATCTCAGAACATATCCCTGCAGAACACCACTGGTGACCAAGCTCCAGGCTGAATACTTTCCACCTACTACCAGGCAATTCTGTATCCAGACAGCCAAATTTCCCTGTATCCCACACCTCCTTAACAATGGGAAACCTTAACTGACCCAATACTATAACTGCTACTAATTTAATTTTCCAATACTGTAACATCCCATAAACACACCCTTTGGCAATAAAATAAATTCATACACAGATTCTTACAGGCAGGAGAAAGCAGTAACCAGAGACAGATCTTAAAAGCACATCAGAGGAGTTTGCTACTGCAGTTCCCAACTCCCCTGGACTCACACATCTTGTGACTGCTACAGCTAAAACAAACTAGAAAAAAACTGATCTGGGAGAACTGTCCATTCCCCTTCATTGTTAAACTAGCCCCTTTGGCACCTCTGCCTTTACAACCTCTCTTCAAAAAAACCAAGGACAAAATAATCTTTTTAAAGTGACAGATTCATCACACCTCCCCACTTAAAAAAATTAATATACAAAGAGGCTTCATTTTAAACCCCTTAGTCTTATTCTGTTAGTACACTACAATGTATATATATTACACTGACTCTGAGCATACAAACATTCACTACCACATTCTATTTTAGTCCGTTTACTTCTGCCACGCAAAGCCTCTGTTTTTCTTCATCCAAGTCTCGACAACGCATTGGCAATTACATTTTCTCATCCTGCCACATGTATAATTTTCAAAGTGAATGGCTGCAATAATAAGCTCCAAGTAAACAGTCTGGAATTTCTGTCCTTAAATTTCTCCAAAATATTTAATAGGTTATGATCAGTATACATAATTGGCTCAAACACATTACTGGCTAGATAAATGTGTGAACACTGTAATGCCAATACCAAGCTGAAGGTTTCCTTCTCAGTTGTGGAATGTTAGTGTTGATGAATATTCAATTTCCTGGAGAAATATCCAATAGGTCTTTCTATCTTCTCGCCATCTTCCTGTAAGGGTACAGCACCGACACCCACGTCACTCGCATCGATAACCACTTAGAGTCATAGAGTCATAGAGATGTACAGCATGGAAACAGACCCTTCAGTCCAACCCGCCCATGCCGACCAGATATCCCAACCCAATCTAGCCCCACCTGCCAGCACCCGGCCCATATCCCTCCAAACCCTTTCTATTCATATACCCATCCAAATGCCTCTTAAATGTTGCAATTGTACCAGCCTCCACCACATCCTCTGGCAGCTCATTCCATACACGTACCACCCTCTGCATGAAAAAGTTGCCCCT
>NC_057723.1:47638387-47674884 GCF_004010195.1 Chiloscyllium plagiosum
CAACATGACCTCCCAACTCCTGTACTCAATACTCTGACCAATAAAGGAAAGCATACCAAACGCCTTCTTCACTATCCTATCTACCTGCGACTCCACTTTCAAGGAGCTATGAACCTGCACTCCAAGGTCTCTTTGTTCAGCAACATTCCCTAGGACCTTACGATTAAGTGTATAAGTCCTGCTAAGGTTTGCTTTCCCAAAATGCTGCACCTCACATTTATCTGAATTAAACTCCACTTTTGCGTAATTAGGTGCGGCTAATACTGGGGCAGTGGTTTACACAGCTTTCAGGCTGTCAATTGCCTACTGACATTCCTCCATCCATTGACATTTTCTGTACTTCTTCAATACATCAGTGAGTGTAGCTGCCACACGCCAAAATTTGACAAGAATTTCTAATAAAACCCACTCAATACCACGAATCGTAGTCCTGCTCTCTTTGCTGATGGTCTGCGCAACTTCTTAATAACCTTCGTTTTCACATTCCGTGGGATCATCTGTCCATGTCAGTTAACATGGTCCAAGAATGTGTCTTGGTCTTTGGCGACTTCACTCTCAGCCAAGTTTAGCACCAAGCCTGACTCCTGAAGTCGATCAGGTAATTCAGATAAATGTTACAAATTTTCCCTTCATGTGTGACTAAAAATTACCAGGTTGTCGACACTTACCACAAAGTTTGATAATCCATAAATGACTTTATTAATTAGTCTTTGCAATGTGGCTGGCACATTTCTCAAATTAAGTGACATGACTTTAAATTGATACAGTCCATTCAGTGTTACAAAAAACAAAATTGTCTTTGTTCTTTCGGATAAAGGTGCCTACCAGTTATTGTCTGAGTAAGTCCTACTTAGAAATATATGTTGCTTGTCCCACCTTCTCAATATAGTCTTCTGAATGTGGAATCAGATATGAATCAGTTGGCACATAACCGTTGAGTACCATCTGGTTTTGGCACCATTGCTATGGGTCAGCCCCAGTCACTGCTCAATTATGTTGTATTGGAGTATGCGTTCAATCTCTTTTTGAACCTGTGCCAACTTTAGAGGGTTAAGTCTATAAGGATGTTGCTCAATCGGAATAGACTTCCGAAATCTATGTTATGCATAATTAGGTTAGTACTTCACAGCTTATTCCCCAAAGATAGCAATAACTCTTTCAGAACATTTCCATTTTTCTTTGGAAGGTAACTCAATAATTTATCCCAATTTTTGACAACTTTCTCATTGTCCAATTTAATTTGAGAAATGTCCAATTCAGAATCCTCTGAATTTGGTTCTTCATTTTGTGATGTAACCAATAACACTTTCTTCTCTTGCTTTCCTTCCCTGTCAAAATACCTTTTCAGCATATTCACTTGACACACTCTGTAAGACCTCATTCTATCTGCAGTCCTTATCAAACAGTTCACCTCACTCAATCTCCTTTTGATTTGATAAGGTCTACTCAACATTGCTTTTAAAAGTTCACCTATTACTGGAAGTAACAGATACACTTTTTCTCTGTTCGCAAAATTGCAAGTTTTTGATTTCTTGTCTGCTTCCTGTTTCATCATATGCTGTGATATTTTCAAATGCTGTCTAGCGAACTACCAAGCTCCATTCAATCATTTCTTAAAATTTGGCATATAATCCAAATACGTTGTCTCTGAATTCTGACTTACTAATTTCTCTTTACTAATTTCAGTGGTCCTCTCAAATGGACTGAATTTGGTTGATTCATTTAGTGCATCCCTAATGACAAAAAAGTACAAATGGAATTCCTTTATCCCAATCATCTGGATAGTCTTGACTATAAGTGCTCAACATCATCTTCAAAGTTTGATGCCACCTTTCCCCAGCCCTCCTTGCGATTCCAGGTGGTATACAGTGGATTTGAATTGTTTTATTCCGAAGCTATCCATAACTTCCTTGAATAATTTTGATGCAAAATTCAATACTTGATTTAGTTGTATCTCTGTAGGTAGTCTGTACCTAGTGAAAAATATGAGCAATTCTTCAACAATCCTTCTAGCTATGATATTGAGTACTGGAATACCCTCTGGAAATCTAATAGATAGATCCATTTTTATCAACAAATACGGATTCTCACATTTTGTTTTAGAAAGAGGGCCTACACAACCAATTATGACCCTTGTAAAATGTTCTTCAAAAGCAGAAATGAGTATTAAAGGTGTTGGTTTTATTATTGCCTGAGGTTTTCCAATTACCTGACATGTATGTCATGTCCAGCAAAGTGCAACTACATCCTTATGCAGTCCAGGCCAGTAAAATTGTTTTTTGTATTTTAGCTTGATTTTTCTTCCCCCTAAATGACCTCCTAAATGGATATTTTAAGCTCAGAGAAATTAACTGAATTACAACTAAAAGATGAAAAACTGAAACAATTGTATCAAATAGCAAAGCACTAAAGAAGATTCTGAGTGTATTCCGCATGTTACTATCTTAAAAATGATGTCTGGATGAGGAAATGGAGACAATCACATATTCAGGTGGATGAGAAATGGGCAGAAGTTCAACAGGTTTCACTACCAGTGGGTTATAGAAAGCAGGTTTTGTGGGTAGCACCAGGCGTGTGTAAAAATGAGTTGTTCTGCTGCATCCAATCATAAATGAATAGTGTACAACTAAACAGCAAACAAGAGGATGAATTCTATAAATAACCCACTTCTCAATGATGCAGCAATCCCAGCACATCGGTGCAAACATTTCAAGCTGATGCACAGTTAATCTCTGCCTATTTCTGAGGTCCCCAGCAACACAGAATGCCAGTCTTTACCTTTTGTTTTAACTAACTCCAGGCGATGCCAAGTAATGTAAAAGACTCTGAATCACATTAGGGGTCATGACAGCATTCTGGCAACAGCGCTGAATGTCCATGTTCCAGAAATAGTTGCATCTCCAGTCAAACTGATTCAATATATCTACAAATTTGACATCAACCCAGCAATGTGTTAAATTGCACTGATATGTCATGGCACAAGATGCAGGACATATTCAACTTGGTCAAAACTGCCTTAACAGTTTATTTTCATCTGCTGAATGATGAAAGGAGTTGTCAAAGTGCAATCAAGTGGCACTTGCTCAGCAACATCCTGTTCCTGATGATCTGATGGAACATCTTATCTTTTGATCAGGATGTAAAAACAGTAAATCTAGTCCAACTCCCCTTGTCTATTTCAAAAATGGCCTGATAGACCTGTACATTTATTTAAATGATTTTTTTAAGAAGCTTATTACAGTTTTCTTTCAAACATGTATGAAAGAGCTGAAATCCAGAGGTGAGATGAGAATGACTTCCCTTGGCATTAAGGCAGCATTTGACTGAGTGTAGAGTGAAGGAGCCCTAGCAAAATTTGGAGTCAATTGAATCCTGGGGAAACCTCTCTCTATTGCTTGGAATTGTAGCTGGCATGAAGGAAACTAGTTGTGACTGTTGAAGGTCAGTCATCTTGACTCTAGGACATCTCTGCAGGCGTTCCTCGAGGTAATGTCCTAGGTCCAAACATCTTCAGCTGCTTCATCAATGACCTTCCCTCTATCATAAGGTCAGAAGCAATGATGTTTAGTGGGGTTGAATACCACACATTTGCAACATCTTTGTATGCAGATGTCTGCAAAGTCTAAAAATAGTAAAACCTGAACAAAATCCGAGGTTAGTCTGATGAGTGGCAAGTAACATTTATATCAATCAATGTTTATGTCTAACATGTAAGAATCTAGTCACTGTTGTTGTCAGTAAATCACCACAAGTTATCTTTAATTTGGCTACTTATTAAGAAATCTCACAGATAAATACATTGGAACAATGATTTAAACTTTATTGCATGTAGAAACCAAAATAATACCCCTCAAGTTAATGCTCATAACCCAAATTAGCTATTCCCTGATTAATGATAGAATCTTGCTAGGATTCCAGCAGCAGTGTCTGTCTCTGGAAGTGTCCAGGGTTTGACCTTTGTGCAATATTGTTCTTCAAAGTTCTGTTATTGAATTGTTCTGGCGTTGGATTCTTATACAATTTTCTCTCTTTCAAGTTTGTGATGTGACATTATTGGTGATTCAATAGATTCTTTCATTCCAACATTTATTATATTTTCATGGAGTTATTAGGTGTGTAGCTTGCCTTCTTATTGCAATTTATGTCAAAACTAATGTCATTTACAAAATAAGTTGCAAGAACTGTAACAAACACTATATTGGACAAACAAGCAGAAAACTATCCACCAGAACATGACCCACTCTCATTAGTATCTTTACATACTGTTGAGGAAGAACACCACTTTGACTAGGCCAACGCATCCATCCTAGGACAGGGCAAACAGAGATATGAATGAGAATTCCTCGAAGCATGGCATTCCAACCAGAACTCTATCAACAAACACATTGACTTGGATCCCATTTACCACCCCACTGAGAAAAAAAAGAAATGATATTACCACAGGAAATGACATCATCAACCCAAGGAAACCCAAACACATAAATAAAAAGTGTTTATACCACCAATGCTTCACCGGAGGCTCACTGATGATGTTACCTCTTATGGTGACAAAAACGTCTGAAAAGGAACCTTCCAGCTCAGTGAGCAAACTTACATGCTGAATCTCAACCTGAGCTACAAATCTCCTCAAAACTTGCTTGCCTTCTTATCAGAAGTAGCTCTGCTGTGTCTTGTTACATTTAGAGTTAGCTGTCAGTTTAAAACACAGTTTTTCCTGAAATTAACCCTTTCCTTCAGAACATTACTTTTACACCCAGTCCTAATTATCCATTTGTCATGGGGCAGTAGCTTATCAAGCACTTATTATCGTCTCTCTCCCAAGATACAAATTGTTTATGTTGCTTCTTCCCAGAGGTAATTAATTCACATGTCGCTTTTAATTCTTTTATTAGTTTCTCCTTGCCCCTTTCATCTCAAGAAACAGTTTATTCCAGAAAGGTTATTGTTGATTCTTTCAATCTGTAAACAGTTATTAAAGTTGTCAAGTTTGCATTGTCACACTGTCATGACCGTCAAGGGGCATAAATTGTCATCATCACTAGAGCCACTGCTAACAAGAAACTAAAATGGACAAGCCATATAAATATAATCAATACAAGCACAGGTCAGAAGCTAGGAATTGTGGTGGGTAACTTTGCTCCTTTTCCGTAGTGTTTGTTTCTCATCTCCAAACATATGTGCGGAGTCTGACGGAATACTCCCCACTAGGCTGGATGAGTGCAGCTTCTCCAACATTTGAGAAGCTTGACACCATCCAAATCAAAACAACCTATTTGATTGGCACTCCATGCACAATCTTCAATGCTGTATCTCTTCACCAAAAAGTCACAGTGGTAGGAATGTCTACCATCTACTAGGTGCACTGCAGTAACTTACCAAGGCTCCTCTGGCAGCACTTTCCCAACCAAGACTTCTACCACTTAGAACGACAAGATAAACTGCATGGAAATGCCACCAGCAGCAAATTCCTCATCAGACTGCCAAATTTACTTAGCCTGACCTGCAAATTACTCAATATCCACAGAGATATGATTGACTTTCAACTACTTTGTGAAGCAGTCAAGCAACCAACTTGGTTGTCACTACAACGTTCTCAAATGAAGTTAGTGATGGACATTAAGTGCTGGCCTTGCAAGGGTGATCCTCATCCAAAGAGGTTTTAAAGCTCATTTTTGACCCTAAAAGCAATAGTTTCAAAATTCATGCAAATGCAAGTTCTCAAAAAAATGTATTAAGTAATGGGCAATATTTTTTAAATATCTTTTTGTCTGTTTATCAACTTCCTGCATGCAGCTTACCAAAAACTGAGTGTTAAAATATACTCAACACTTCAGTTGTAGTGTTCTCACCTCTGAGTCAGGAAGCTGTGGGTGGAGAGTTTTAGATTAAAGATCAAAGCACAAATTTCTTAGAGTGGGAGGATATTTTAATCCTTAAAAGTTGTTCTATTAAATAAAAGCTTGCAATTTTGAGGACCAAATAGCCTCAAACTTTACGGACATTGAACGTTACCACTGTGTTCATTTGTTGTTGCATGGTTAAATTTGAACCCCCTACTGAACAGTACAATAGGTTAGCTTGCACCCTATAGTTTGCAGTAGTTCACAGTGGTAGTTTGATCCCACCTCAATTAGGCATGTACAATAAAATGCTCGTATAGCCAGCAGCACCGAAGTACTGCGAACAAAGATAAACACATGGCCAGGGATACGGTTACTGACACATTTCAACCAGCATTTGGGGACAGACTGGGCGATTGAAAAGTCTGGCAAGATGGAATTGCAGGTACCAGTGACCCAGCCAATTATGAAATTCTTCCCACATTTCTGCACATTTCCCATGACTGCATATTCCTCTTGCTATGTATGAAAACTTTCAGGTAATTTTTGACCTACTCCCTATAGGTTTGGGGATTTGCTCTCCAGATTTAGGCCCTCTCCTTGGCTCATGCAAGGACCCTGTCATCACTGTGATAACAGCACCTGTTCTCAGTGATGCCCCTCTCCAACAATTATCTACACCTTCCTCCCCTCCCACCTCTTGGCCCCCCAACTATCACCAAAACTGCATCCCCAACTTCACAGGCACATGCCTGACTGGCTCACGCAGCTACATGCCCAACTAAACTAATTTTCAGCACAAACATTCCTGTGTGCCCTTATCTTCCAGGCCAATTCTAGCACCTCTAATAGTGCAGCAACACAACAGCAGTCATCATTAGTTGCTGCTGACAATCACACAAGTCCAGGTTATAGTCCAACAGGTTTATTTGGAAGCACTGGCTTTCAAAGTGCTGGTTCTTCATCAGGTGGTTATGGAGCAGAATTATAAGACACAGAATTTATAGTGACAGGATTGCAGTGTCATGGAATGTAATATTAAAAAATTTAGCTTAAGTCTTTCATCTTTTAGAATGATCATGTTAATTTTGGTTCCTTCATATGTAAATCCCAGCACTTTTTCAAGATTACATTCTCAAGATAGCTGCCATCTCAGCTCAGAATAACGTATATTGAAGGTTTGAGGTTAAAGTCTGTCTGTGTCCCAATTAGGTCAGATTGATAATATTTCTAAAGTGGGATTTACAGAATCTTACATGGATTTATGCGGTTTTGAGCAAAATAAAATGTAATCCTGCAAGCACAAATTCACCCCACAAATGTATACGTGTGCACGTGCGAGGGAGACCAAGTGAGTGTGTACGTGTGGTGGGTGTTGTACGAGTGTATGAGAGAGAGCTTGTACATGGGAGAGGGTCTGTGTGAATGTGTTGGTCTGTAGGTGTGTGTGTGTGTGTGCGTGTGCGCGCGTGTGTGCGGTCAGCCACATTTGGCCTCGGACCTTCGAGTGACTGGCCCTCCAAGGTGGACTTCGGGACAGGCAACAATGCAAAGTGGCCGAGCAGAGGCTGATGGTCAAGCTTGGTGCCCATGGGAATGGCCTTAACAGGGATCTTGGGTTCATGTCACACTACAGATGACTCCACTGCACTATACACTCTCTCATACCCACGTGCACACACACACACTCCTACAGATCCACACACTCGCGCAGACCTTCTTTCATGCACAAGTTCTCTCTCATATGGTCACACATACAGTCCCCACACTCATACCCACACACACACTCTCTCACAGATTTACACACACGCACCCACTCACTCAGTCTCCCCTGCACGCACACTCATATAAGTTTGTATGGTGAATTTGTACTTGCAGAATTACATTTTATTTTTCTGAAAAACTGCATAAACCCATTCAAGATTCTGTAAATTCCACTTTAAAAAGAGAATCGGTCTGACCTAACATTGGGACATAGACAGACTTTAACCTCACACCTTCAATGCATTATCTGAGCTGAGTTGGCACCTATTGTTAAAGCTATCTTGAGAATGTAACTTTTAAAAAGTTCTGGTATTTACATATGAGGGAATCGAAACTAACATGATCATTCTAAAAGATGAAAAACTTAAGCTAAATTTGTTTAATATTACATACCATGACACTGCAATCCTTTTGCTATAAATTCTGTGTCTTATAATTCTGCTCCAAAACCATCTGATGAAGAAGCAATGCCTCAAAAGCTAATGCTTCCAAATAAACCTGTTGGACAATAAGCCGATGTTGTGTGATTTTTAACTTTGTCCACCTTAGTCCAACACTGGCATCTTCAAATCATGACAAAATATAGTCCACGGTTCTGTGCTTCATCAAAGCTTCAGTATCTTTGTCATGTTGTGTGCTGCCTTGGCAGGATTCTAGCCTACCTGTGTATTTATTTTTGAGAGATTATTAAACTTTGTGTTTTATATCTGTGTTTGCATTTAATAGGCTTGCTACATGCCTCTAGTGGTGAGAACACTTTGCCATGCTCCAGAATATTTGGACAGCACTGAAGGATTTTTGGATTTTATTCCAAAACTGTGATTATTGAAAAAGGAAGTGTACCACAAATTGAGGTCACTCTAACTGTGAAAAGCTTGATCACACAATTCTTCACATGCAGATGAAAAATTTAAGCTGTTCGTGGGCAGAACACCATCCAGAACAACCACTGTAAATAACTAAATATTTTTTGTCTGCTTATTTTGGCCAACAAAATAAGCAAGGAAGATTTCATTTGAAATTGAGCAAATAAAATGTATGCTAACTATTATACTTGTGCTACGTGTAAAGAAATATTGAAGTAATTGTGACCTTTTAATCTGGAACAAAAAAAGAGAAAATCAAAAACATCTTTCAATGTGCGGTTTCGGGAGGGTAAACACAATGTAATCTTATGCCCATGTTGTAGTGTCACTTGCTGTGGTGTTATGAAGGACTGTGTTGTTCTAGCCAACTGTTTCACACTGACAGCCAAATTGTGTGCAATCTGCATGGTGCTTTTGGAAGTTGTCTGGATCTGCTTCCCCTGCATCTTATGCAGAGACATTGAACCGATTCTATCCTGACATCACACAGCCCCACAGGCTGATGCAAAGTTATGATTCTAACTTTGACCAATGAATGCACAAGTTGCATCTTTCTTTTGGTCAATTATTCTGCAGATAACAAGCACAAAGCTGCAAGATCTTTCTTGCATTAGTGACATTTAACTTGGAAGTGAGGTAAATTCCTCAAACCTCATTACAGATTATTTGGACAGGCTTTCATGCATTTCTGGATTTACCAGCACGTGTTGCCACATCCTGAGTGAGGGGAAAAAGATAGGTGACCTGTCTACCCAAAATCTTCAACAGGTGTGGGAAAAGCAGTGGCTGTGCCTCTGGGTTTATGGCAAGACAAATACCTCTTGCCTTCTGTCTGTCGAGCTAAAATTGGAATTCTTTGTGCTTCTGTGCAGTGACAGAAGTCACCGGGAATATTTCTCATCACAATGGACATTTCAGCACACTACACCAGCATCCCCCATGATGATAGCATGGCTGCAACAGTCTCAGTACTCAATACTAACAACTGTCAACCTCTGAGCACTATTTCTACAACTCATCCACTTCATCCTCAATCACAACGTTTTCATCTCTGACAACCAGTTCTTCATCCAAACACACGGAACAGCCATGGGGACCAAATTTGCACCCCAATATGCCAACATTTTCATGCACAAGTTCAAACAAGACCTCTTTGCTGCACAGAACCTCAAACCAACACTATATTTATTGACAACATATTTTTCCTCTGGACCCATGGCAAGGAATCACTGAAACGACTATACAGTGATATCAACGAGTTTCATCCCACCATCAGACTTATCACAGACTACTCTTTAGTATCTGTCTCATTCTTGGACCCATATATCTCCATCAGCGATAGGCACCTCAGCACCTCAGCACCTCACTCTACCACAAATCCACAGATAACCTCACAATGCTACGCTTCTCTAGCTTTCACTCGAACCATATTAAAACAGCCATCCCCTCCAGACAAGCCCTACGCATACACAGGATCTGTTCAGATGAGGAGGACTGTGACAGATACCTGAAAGTGCTCAAGGATGCTTAACGACATGAGGTAAATCCTCTGCTAATTTAAATCAGCCACACAGCCACCCTGTGCTATAATCTGTTAAAATTCAAGAGGCAAAAAACTATCCCAAAGGAAACTATTTAAATTAAAAACTAACAACTTTATTATTTAAGTCCAACAGACAACATTAAAGCCAACAACTATATACAACTCCTTTGTCTTAAACCCATCTTTTACCTCCCACTCTACATTACTAGTCTGATAAAAGAGATCCTGATTAAGATTTACAAAAAGAACATAATCACGTTTCAAAACCAGTCAGCTTTGCCGATTCTCCTTTGTAGATTCTCTCCAGATTGGCCTCGGTTGTCTGTTCTACTGTGGACTCCCCCCATAGACGGGTACGTTTTAGAGTGCTCTTCAACCTGCTGGTTTTTTGCAGTTCTCCTCCTAACTGTTCAAAATGTCCAAGTTTATACCCCAAAACATTGGATTGTTTCATTGGTTTTAATATTATCAAACTACTAAATTAAAATTTGATTGGATTTTGGTGTCTTGGGGCTTACTTTAAACCATGACTGGCCAAATTTGAATTTGTTTTTTGTCTCATAGCAACCCAGCTGCTGCAATTTGTTTCGACCAAGAGTTACATTGTTACCTTGTTCAGGACTCTCTGTGCTTTGTCAGTCCTTGCTAGCTTTTCAACTCTCTTAAAGGTACAGTACATCTCTACACCCTCATATCAGATGCCCTCACAAGAACAGACTGTGATGCTCAACTCATTGATTGCCAGTTCTGACATGCCACAGTGAGAAACTGTAATGAGCTCCTCAGGAGGCAGACATGAGTTGCAACTGATAGGGCACCCATCATTGTCTAGTACTACCTGGGAGCCAAGAAACTACGCCATGTGCTTCGCAGCCTGCAGCACAGTATTAATGTGGATGAGCATCTCACCAAGATCTTCCCTACGCCTCCACTTCTCGCTTTTAAACAACTGCTAAACCTTAAACAGACGATTGTTCACAGTAAACTGCCCAGCCTTCAGGACAACATTGACCACAACACCGTATAACCCTGTCATGTCAACCACTGCATGACACGGTTACCACCATTACCTGTGGGGACACCACCCACCATGTAGGCAGCAGGTACTTATGTGACTTGACCAATGTTGCCGATCTCATATGCTGCAGACAAGGATGCCCTGAGGTATGGTACATTGGCGAGACCAAGCAGATGCTATAGCAATGGATGAATGGACACCGCACTAATATCAGCAGACAGGGTGTTCCCTCCCAGTCAGGGAGCACATCAGCAGTCAGAGACATTTGGCCTCAGATCTTCAGGTGACTATCCTCCAAGGCGGACATCGGGTTAGGCAACAACACAAAGTGGCTGAGCAGAGGCTGATAGCCAAGTTCAGTACCCATGGGGATGGCTTCAACTGGGATCTTGGGTTCATGTTACACTACAGGTGACCCCACTACACTATACACTCTCTCACACATACACACACAAGGATACATACACACACACTCTTACATACTCACACTCACGCAGTCCCTCTCTCATACACACACTCTCTTTCATACACACAGACACAGCCCCGCACTCACACCCATGCGCACACCCTCTCACGGACTATACTCCATCACACCCACACACATACTTTACCAAGCTTTGACACACGTAAACGCACACTCTGTCACATGCACTCACACCCACATGCACGCACTCACATGCATACATTCTCTCTCTTTCGCTCTCTCATGCACACACACACGCATATCAGTCTATGGGGTGAATTTGTATTTGCAGAATTATATTTGCAGATACACTCTATTTTGCTCAAAAATGCACAATCTGCAGGCAGTCAATGCAGGCAGTCAATACATGCAATATTTTGTTAATTGTATTTTGGAAATAGAACCAGTCTGACTCAAGACCGAGATACAGACAGACTCTGACCTCACATCTTTAATGCATTGTCTGAGCTGAGATGTCACCTTTTGTTATAAAACCTTAAGTTATTTCGAGAAGGTGACTTAAAAGAAGTTCTGGGATTTACATATTAATGAACTGAAACCTGCAACCCATTCTAAAAGACAAAAGACTTAACAATCCAGATTTATTCAAGATATCATTTCAGTTGCATGACACTGTAATCTTGTGTGATAAATTCTGTGTCTTATGATCTTATACTCCAACACGAGCTGATGAAAAAGCAGCACTCCGAAAGCTAATGCTTCCAGATAAATCTATTGGACTATAGCCTGGTGTTGTCCACACCAGTCCAACACCAGCTCCTCCATATCAGGAGTCACGCGGGCAGACCAGTCAATACATTTCACTCTCTCTGTACATATCTTTCTGTGCACTCTAGTTAACAACCTTGTTGAAATTCATATTTGAACTCCATTGCAGTTGAAGTTGTCTGTGAGTTTGCCCTCTGGTGATTTGGCAAAAGAAACAGCTTTTACCCCTGAATGGATTGCATGCATGACTCACTGTGTTGATCATAAATTTATGTTAGCCTGCAAGGTACATGCAGTGCCAATGTTTGAGATAGTAGCTTTGATTGTCAGAACAAACTATAAGAATCAAGTCTGTTTTTTTGTCTTGAATTGCAGACTGAAATGAGGAAGCACTGTTTTACAACCAGTGTGTTGAAAGGACGGCTGCATGTTTTTAAAGCAACACTTGGACATCCATAGCAAACATTGTAAGTTGCTGTTTGAACAACCAGTAACTGAATTGGTTGTAAGAACTGATGGCTTCAGATGAGGGTTTCAATTCTGGTCTCCCTGCTATAGGAAAGATATTGTTAAACTTGAAAGGATGCAGAAAAGATTTACAAGGATGTTACTGGGATTGGAGAGTTTGAGTTACAGGGAGAGGCTGATTAGGCTGGCCTATTTTCCCTGGAGCATTGGAGGATAAGGGGTGTCCTTATAATGTTTATAAAGTCATGAGGGTCATGGATAAGGTGAATAGCCAAGGTCTTTTTCCCAGAGTAGGGGATTCAAGGTGAGAGAGGAAAGATATGAAAGGGACCTAAGGGACAACTCTTTCATGCAGAGAGTGGTGCGTGTATAGAATGAGTTGCCAGAGGAAGTGGTGGGGTCTGATACAATTGCAGCATTTAAAAGACATCTGGATGGGTATATGAATAGGTTTAGAGGAATATTGGTCAAATGCTGGGAAACTGGTCTAGACTAATGTAGGATATCTGGTGACCATGGACAAATTTGACATAAGGATCTGTTTCCTTGCTGAACAACTTTATGACTCGATCATGCTCTGGTTGGCAACAAGATGTTGATTAGTAACTGGTCACTAGCCCATAAACATATCACCAGGGCCTTTTGCTTGTCAGCAACAGTGATTGGCTGTCATGTAACTGAATAGCTTGGGGCTGTGGACATGATACAGATCGTTCTGCTATAAAACATGTTTCGTCAATGTGAATTTGCTGCAATGCGATAGAAGTATTGGGGATGCTGTTTCTATAGCGGAAACTTTTAAAATGTGTGTTGGCTATAACGTGATCATAGTGCCAACACTTTAAGCGGTATTTCTAAAGCACAAATTTTCTGTAACACGAGAAAGCAACCATTATGTTATAGAAGAACTGTAGTGATCAGATCTCCACCAGGTCAGAAGTGGTCTGTTCTCTGTAGTCAAAACATACCTTAAGACTGAAGAAGACCAGTTAATCTTGCCTTTAGCAGTTGCTGTACACTGTGAATTTTAATTGATAAATCAGAGACATCTTTATAAGTAAATTCGTGCCTGTTGTAAACCAGCAGAAACATTTGAAGAATGGAAGTCTGGAAGAAACTTTCAAGTCTTCAAGAACCAACTGAGTAGAATTTTTGGACAATGACGACTGACCTGTCTTTCTAGTTATTCCTCTCCATCCATGTGATTTTACCCTGTCAATGTTCCCATCTGTGTGCAAGACAGATTTCATAAATGGGTTAAAGTTTTAATTAGTGCTGTTTTATATACTGATAGTTTACAATTGTTTAGCTGTTCCTAGTGCAAATTACTTGCAATAGACAGCAATTCCTTTTCAGTACAGAAACTTTATCTGTGCCTTCTATCAACCCTGGCCTGAAAGTCAGGTAAATTGGGGGATTTTGCACACTTTATGAAATGTTTAACTTTTGTGACAACTGCACTCAATTAGTCAAGACAAAATGACGCCTGATTATCAAGATTGTGTTGTTGTCTCTGAGTCACAAGGAAATCAGAAGCTGAATATTTACCTTTGTTAGTTGAGACATTGACTAAGATTGCAGTGAGTTGTGTGGGAGCTGTACAAAACTTCAGTTAGGCTACAGCGAGAATACTATGTGCAGTTCTGCTCACCACACTATAGGAAGGATGCGATTGCAGACTAGATTCACAAGGAAATTGCTTGAGATATAACCTTTTTTGTTATGAAGAGAAGCTGAGTAAGTTCAGGTCATTTTCTCTGGAGCAGCGAAGGTTGAGGGGGACAAAAAAAACTCAGAAATTGTTGGAAAAGCTTAGCTGGTCTGGCAGCATCTTTTTTTTTTAGATTAGACTCCCTCCAGTGTGGAAACAAGCTATTTGGCCCAACAAGTCCACACTGACCTTCTGAAGAGTAACCCACCCAGACCCACTCCCCTACCCTATATTTACCCCTGACTAATACATGTAACACTATGGGTAGTTTAGCATGGCCAATCCACCTAACTTGCACATCTTTGGATTATGGGAGGAAACCGGAGCACCCGGAGGAACCCCATGCAGACGTGAGGAGAATGTGCAAACTTCACACAGTCACTTGAGGTGGGAATCAAACCTAGGTCCCTGTCACTGTAAGGCAGCAGTGTTAACCACTGAGCCACCATGCTGCCTCTGTGGAGAGATATCAAAGTTGACATTTGCTTCAGGACAGTTCTGAGACAGGGTCACTGAGTCTGAAACACTAACTCCGATTTCTCTCCACAGTTGTTGCCAGACCTGTTGAAATTTTTCAGCAATTCCTGTTTTTGTTTCAGATTTCCAGCATCTGCAGTTCTTTTGGGCTTTTTGTCTAACATTGAGGGGGGACATGATAGAAGTGTCTAAGACTAAGAGGCATGGACAGGGTGGATAGAAGACAACTCCACCCCTTATTTGAAGCATCAAGAACGTGGCACATAATTTGAGGGTGAAAGGCAGGAGGTTTAGAGAGGATTTAAGTAAAAACATTTTTCATCTAGACACTGGTTTAGTCTGGAATACATTACCTGGAAGGATGATTGAGGCAGGAAACCTCACTAAAGTTGCTTGGATGTACAATTGAATTGTCATAGAATTCAAAGCTATGGGGCTTCTGCAGGAAAGTGGGACTAGTATAGGTGGTTGTAGTTATATTTGGTGGTATAGACTCAATGGATTAAAGGGCCTGTTCTGTATGGTATAAATATCTAATATTGGTGTGAGGGGTGGGAAGCAAGAGCTCCAGGTTCACACCAGCAAGAGTTTGTCCACCAAAGCAGCGAGTGCTGGGTCTTGAGGAATATGTCAAGATAATGCCAACATTCTCAATGGTCTCAATAAGACAGTGAACTGTAGGTGAAAATCCATCAGTATTGGTGTGATGGATGCAAGTCTGGAGTTTTCAGATTAATACTTAAAAAACTCTGAAGGAATTCCAAAAAATTAAAGCCTCATGTTAATGTATATACGGAAAGATCACTAATATTGACGTGAAGAGACACATAAAATTGTCAATATTTCACTCATTTTATCAAAGCTGAAGAAAAGCAGAGATTTCTGATAGAGAGTATAGAGAAAGGCAGTAGTGGGAAATGCCACCCTCTGTGTAGCTGAAAGATGATTGTAAATGAGCTACAGTGAATGTGTGAAGATTGTCAGTGCCAGTGAGCATGACAGACTTCTCTTGGGAGAAAATTACTGTAGATCCTGGAGTCTGTACTGAAAACAACAAATGCTGAAGATCACAGCAGGTCAGGCAGCTTCCATGGAGAGAGAGCAAGCTAAAATGTTGAGTCTACATGACTCGTCATCAGAGCTGAAGAGGGGTGCAGAGGGGATGACTGGGGTGGAGGCTAGTGGTGGTAGAGGGTGTAGAGTGCTGATGAAGACAAGATGGTGGTAGTCCAGATTAAGTGATTGGAATGTGAGAATAGTACAATGGTGTGTCTCCTGCCAGACTTGAAAGGATAGGCAGTTCTCTAAGATGGGGTAAGGGGAGAGAGGACGTGATAACGAGCTAAAAGATAGAGAAGAAATGGTTCACAACTTGAAGGTATTGAACTCAATATTAAGTCCAGAAGGCTGTAAAGTGCCTAGACTGAAGATGAGATGTTTAGATTAGATTACATTATATTACAGTGTGGAAACAGGCCCTTCGGCCCAACAAGTCCACACTGACCCGCCGAAGCGCAACCCACCCATACCCATACCCCAACATTTACCCCTAACCTAACACTACAGGCAATTTAGCATGGTCAATTCACCTAATCTGCACATCTTTGTGACTGTGGGAGGAAACCGGAGCACCCGGAGGAAACCCACGCAGACACGGGGAGAATGTGCAAACTCCACACAGAGAATCGCCTGAGGCGGGAATTGAACCCGGGTCTCTGGCGCTGTGAGGCAGCAGTGCTAACCACTGTGCCACCGTGCCGTCCACGGTGTTGTTCCTTCAGCTTGCGCCGTGACTCATTGGAACATTGCAGCATATTGAGGATAGGCTTCTTGGTGGAAGTAGCCACAAAACCTCATAAATTTAATATTATTGGGCAGCAACTTGTGTTGCCTAGATATTATTGCTTGCATGTTCATTGGCTAAGGTTTTACCAGCATGGAGCAGGTACTGATTCCATGCAGCAAGGCAGTCGCTGGGTCTGCTGTCCAATTATAGATGGTGGGTTGGCTCTCCATGTTGCTGCACTAATCAAAGGGCTGATCTAATCAGACCTGGAGCATATCACTGAGATATGGAACTGCTGCTGAGGCTTCAGAGACAACGATAGAGTTCCTCTATTTTCAGACACGTCCAGAGGTGTTCTAAAATATTTATTTCTGTGCTAATAGCAAGCAGGCCTTGGTGTTGAGGCCTCAAGGCCAGCCTTTGAGAGTACACACACTCTGTCCTTGGGCTTCAGAAATCTTTGATTCAGATGGGACTCCACAGCTTGCAAAATGCCAACAGTTCAGAACATTATCCCCCTAATTCAGTCATTTAAATAACTTTTCAATTGGCTGCTTGCCTCCAATTAGTCAGCTGAGCCACTGCTATTTCCACTGCTGAGAAAATGATGCAGGGACAGGATCCATCAGTGAGTCCTGCAAACATGGCTTAATAACATTCTACTGACCATCAATCTGTCTTGCTGGAGCCATTGTGCTAGAATTAAATATGAGCAGAGTTCTCATTTATGAACACAGTTTCATATATATTTAGTTTCATACATATTCAGTTCCATATATTAGGACCAAACAGCATGTTTGATAAATATTTCAAGATACTACAAACTGTGAATATTGACTTTATACATTTTTTTGATGTTCAGAATGCAGTTTTTAACTATAAGGTTTTTAGACAGGAATTTAAGCTCTTCAGATTTCAAACATTGCAAATTCTTTGATTTTCTATTTAATTCACCTTCATTTTCAAACATGTATGACTTGTGACCTTCCTTTAAGTAGTCTAAGAATGGCAATATCTTCAGACGTTTTTCCCTTTGAATTAGTCATTAATCTTCCAGAGACCCTGTTGTAATTTGCAATTATATCTGAGTTTTCTTTGCATAGTTGGAAGGTTGGGGCAGTCTCTTTCTTTAACTGTTCTTCTATCATGTCACTTTGATACTGATGATATGATCACATACTGATTGCCAAATCCAGTTCAGTTAATAGAGTTACAGAGTCATACAGCCTGGAAACAGACCCTTCGGTCCAATCAGCCCATGTCGACCATGTTCGCATACTAAACTAATCCTGCCTGTGTTTGACCCATATCCCTCCAAACCTTTCTTATTCATGAATTGATCCAAAGATATTTTAAACATTGTAAATGTATCTGCAACCATCACTTTCGTTGACAGTTCATCTGTATTTTAAAATCCTGCATCAGTGCAAAAGTAAACCAAGTTATGAAACTAGTTTTGATGTCTGCCTAACAGTTTTGAACACATATTTCAGAGAGATATTGATATAGAATCAATAAATTGTAAATTGAAATACTGTTCTTAGACTTTGGGATATCAAGTTCAAAAGGAAAAGTATTTATTTGATCTGGGCACAGAACAGAGTGAAACAAATTAAACTGTAATGGCTATAAACCTGATATTGAGAGCCTTTCATATTTTTTCAAACTGTTGTGGATATTTCTGTAGTAGGATATGCATGTTGTGCATGTAGAATAGCATCAAAACAGGCTATTTACCCAACTAGTCTATGTCAATATTTATGTTCAACAGAAACCTCCAACTTAATTTAACCTGATCAGCATTTTGTCATATTTCTTTCTCCTTTATGTACTCCTGCAGGTCTCCCTTTAAAACCCATCTATTTTCCACCTCCACTGATCCATCTGATAATGATTTGTCCTTCAACTGACTTGTAAACATTTCCATATAGAATAATCTCCATCAGTCTATCATTTTAATGCAAGCTCTTTGTTGGAAATGTTCACTATTTTTCTATTTTCCTGTCAATTTTGTTATGACCAAAACTGGCAAGAAGAGACAGGAAATGTGGCCTCTGGGATTCTCCACAATCACTGGCTTTCCCCAGGTGCAGGATGCTGTAGACTGCACCCATGTTGCTTTGAGAATACCCTATCACCAACCTGCAGAATTCCTCAACACTCCATTATCTGTGACCAACAAGGCCAAATTTTGGAAGGCAGTACCAGATATCCTAGGAGTTTCAATGATGCTTAGATAAAGGAAAATTCTTAGATTCCTGCCTCCCTTGAAGGTGCTTGGACCATACAGCAAAGGCAGCTGGGTGACCAGGGCTTCCCTCGCCCAACCTGGTTGTCAACATGTCTTACATTACCTTCAAACTGATACAGAGCACAGAGACAATATAGACCCTGTTTTCACCAGGGACTTAGAGACACTGACCTAAGGCCTCCTTAAAATAAGGGTTGATGTCTAGTTCACTCCATGAGGATCTTTTAGTGTAGCCATAAAGGTGTGCCATATTATTTTATCATGCTGTGTGTGCCTTTCACAACTGGAGCTGACAAAATGGGTGGATGTCCTAGATGCTGAGGAAATGAGTGCTGACAGCAATCTTCTGAAGGTGAAGATCAAGCTGTTGACTGGGAGACATTTCCAAGAGATCATAATAGAGCTATGCATCATTAAGCATGAGAATCCAGACAAAACCAAATTGAAACCCACTTCGAGAGTGAATGAACTGGATAGAGACACCATTTTATTATGTAACTTACAGTTAATTTAGATGGCAAACAGCTTTGGTTAGTCCAAAGTAGATGTGGATCTGATTAATTTTGTAGTAGTTGAACATTTCCTCCTGATGAATAAATGTTTGTTTATCCATATAAATGTATCCATTGTATCTTCAAGTAATCCCACTTTCAATTTTCTGAACTTCTCAGATCCTAGTCATCATTAAGGAGAAAGCGATAATAACACAGGACACTACATTCACATGGCGCTTAGGTTAGGTTGCTTTTAAAGCTTCAGTGAACAGATGGTATGACCATTGGGAAGTAATGTCTCTCGTGATAGACAGTAACTTGGGAGCAATCTTGAGGAACCACCTTTTTCATCTTTTCAGCTTTTGAGCATCAGCAGAGTTTAGCATTTCAGAGTTCATGTGCACTAAATTGCCCTGAAGGTTCTGTCAGACAGCATAGAATCTGAAAAAGGCAATGCTTTTTACAGGTTTGCTTAGCAGCCCAATGCACTGAGAGAGGGAAGAGATGTTAATTTCTATTGTACAATTCCCAGTCTTGAGTGACAACGCTCACCCTTGAACAAGGCGATACATGGAATAAATATTTGCCTGCAGAGATGTGTAGAATCGTCGGGTCCATACTATCACTTACAGAGATGTAAGTATAGATGATTTGCAATGGGCAGGCTCTATGACAGTCCCTGAACATTATATTCAGCTCCAGTGTTGTCCCCATTAAAACCTTGGTTGTATTACAATATCTTGGCTTAAGGATCCGTGATGACTGAGGCTTTCTGCGTCAAGGATTTGGTTGCTTAAGGAATGAACAATATTTGGCAACTTTTTTTCACCCTTTGAATATCTGAAAACGTTGCTCATGTCTTAAATGGGCATGACTTCACTAGATCCAGCAATTTTACAGTAATTAAAGCAGATCTATTAAAATTGTAAGTGAATGTTTATCTCAAAATATACAAGATTATTTAGAATGAAGTGTCATCTGTGCCACCTATGTGCCGTCAGTAATTGATTTTCTTACTTTTTCTCTCACAGTGTAACCCTTCCTTCCACAGCTGGGGTGGAGGGACCCTACTCTGTAGTTGGTCCTTTTGACTTGGAAGTCTTGGCTGGTTATTCCTGGAGGCATTTGGGTCTTGAAGGTATTTTGCTCAGATGCAGGCGATCTCAGTTTAGATGTCTGTGGGCTCTGCATCAAAGTTAGGGAAAAGTTGGAGGATCTGAAGGTTGTGTGTGTGATTCCTCATCAGTATGGGTGCTGCTGTCACCATCCTGTTTCTCTGAGAGAATATTGCCCAATGATTTCCCCTCCTGCCCTTATCTTACCATTGATGCTGAATACCTATGGCCAGAGCAAATGGAGCATTCTGCATATTCAACACATCCAATGGTTTGCTGGACTGGGATCTAAATGTGGTGGCCAGATTATCCATGGAGTTAGGACGATACATGCGTGGCACAGCCAGCATAGTACTGAATGCTGGTGAACTCGTCTATCCTTCCATGTAGGTTACTGATTGCCCTGACAGACCTGCCTGCCATTGTTCAGCCTCCATGTGTTTTGACGAAACATTAATGGCCGAGACCATGAGATAGTCTGAAGAGGTACCTTGTCTCTGCAGAGATCTTGGGGATTTCTTATTCCATCAGATGCAGAAACATGTCAGTGATGTTCACGATAATGTGCTCCAAAGTTTAATGATGACAGAGAATCCACCAAGGTGAATGACGGGGTTGGTGGAAGGTGCAGGTCCCATTGCAGCCCCTGAGGGTTGCATGACCTTTTCTTGGTGGAGGTGCTTGGATCAGGGAAGAGAGGGAATGATTTTTGTAAGCTAGATAAAAGCTTGGACAGGTTACGAATGAGTTTGCACTGATGTTGATGGAAGAGCAACACAGCACAACACAATGAAATTTACCAGGCTGGATGACCAGCAAGCTACACGTGTCCTACATGAGTGGTCACATTATTCTTCAGTCAAATCAAATACTTTTCCTTTCACCGGCTGGGGAGCCTTATGTCTGTCAGTCGTGTTCCTCCCAGATCAGTTGAAAGATGATTTCGCTGCAAGGACACAACAGAATGATTGAGTGTGATGTAAGTGGATGTAATTGCCATTGCTGGGTGATGCAACAACAGGCGAGATGGTGAGGTGTCCCTGATGAGTGAATAGGAAATACAGAGGGAAGGACGGGTTAGTAGTTTGGGAAAATGAGGTGGGTGAGAGCAATTGAGTGGACAAGCTGAGTCAAATACTGAAAGATGTAGACCAGGAGCCTTGGTGAGTGATATCTCAATAGTAGTGAATGCCGGCTCTGTGAGTGTGAGCCAATAGACAGAAAATGGTGACACTGACATTTTTTCCTGCAATATTTAGAATTCTGCTTTATCCATTGGGGTCCAGACTGACTGTGTCTGATAGCATAGCCTCCTTTGCCAGTCAGCAGAAGAAAAGATAGCACTCTCCATTAATATTCTACCTGCGAGTACCTTGCATTCCCTGTCCAAAATGTTCTTTCTAAGCTGTTTTCTTTAGGATAACAGCGGAAGACCACATCTGAAGCGATATACAGCCAGGGGTTAAAAGCTGCCAGTGGCCTGGACATTCCAAAGTCCTTGCAGTGGTGAACATTTCTACCTCTTCTGCCATATGATTCCATGTCACATGCACCAAAGAGGCCAGTTGTGTAAGTAATGAGCTAAAGAGCAGAAACTTGCTTGAGAAAAGCTGACAATGGAATGGCAGACCAACCAACAGGAATCTCACTCAAAAATTATCTTTCCCAAAATATAGAAAAATTCAGCCTGCCATTCTATACTGGAATGCTGTCAGGGTTCATAGACTTTGCAGAACCCACTGTCTTCGTTGTTTCTTGATATTACATGAATTTAAGTCAATTGGTTGGAAATTGGTATCTGTGATGCTTGGGACCTCCACAAAGAGGCCAAGTTGAATAATCTGCTCAACACTTCTGAATGAAGATCATGCAAATATTTCAGTCTTGTCTTTGTGCTCTGAACTTTCCTATTGTTGAGAGTGAGAATACTTATGCCACCTCCACCTCCTGTTATTTATTAGTTGATCATTTGCTTTGGTTGCTTAAAAAACAGGAGCTTTACCCACTAAAGCATCTTACAATAAGTGTTCACACTTTACCATGACTGACAAATCCTATTACAATATAATGGTGACAACATGCCAAAAATTACTTAATTGACCAAACAGTGTTTTGAAGCACCTGGGAATCATGAAAAGTGCTATATAAATACACATCATAGAGTTGTACAGCATTGAGATAGACCCTTCAGTCCAACCCATCCATGTTGAAAGAAATCCTAAATTAATTTAGTCCCATTTGCTTGCATTTGGCCCATAACCCTCTAAACCTTGCCTCCTCGTGTACCCATCCAGATGCCTTTTAAATGTTGTAGTATCCCAACCCCGACTACTTTCTCTGGTATTCCGTACACACAACATCCTCTGCATGGAAAACTTTCCCCTCAGGTCCACTTTATATCATTCCCCTCTCACCTTAAACCTGGGCCCTTGAGTTTTGGACTCCCCTACCATGGGAAAAAGGCCTTGGCTATTCCCACTATCAATGTCCCAATTATTTTATAAACCACTGCAACGTTGGCACTCAACCTCTGATCGTCCAGGGAAAACAGCCCCAGCCTGTTCAACCTCTCCCGATAGTTCAAATCCTCGAACTCTGGCAACATCCATGTAAATCTTTATCGTACCTTTTCAAGTTTAACAACATCTTTCCTGTAGCATGGACACCAGAATTGATTTCCATATTTCAAAAGTAGCCTCACCAATGTCCTGTACAGCCACAAAATGACATTCCAACTCCTTTACTCAATGCACTTACCAAGAAAGGCAAGTATACCAAACACCTTCTTCACTACCCTGTCCACTTGCAACTCCACCTTCAAGGAACTATGAACTTTCACCCCAAGGTCACTTTGTTTGGCAACATTCCCCAGGACCCTACCATTATGTGAATGAGTCCTGCCCTGATTTGCCTTACCAGATTACAACACCTCGCATTTAACTAAATTAAACTCTATCTGCCACTCCTCAGCTCATTGGTTCATCTGATCAATGTCCTGTTGTACTCTGAGATAATCTTCCTCACTACACCTCCAAGTTTGGTGTAATCTACAAATTTACTAACCATTTCTCCTATGTTTACATCCAATTCATTTACCTAAATGACAGAAAGCAGTGGATGCATCACCAATTCTTGTGTCACACTGCTGGTCACAGACCTCCACTTCGAAAAGCAACTTTCCACCTTGACTCCCTGTCTCCTACCTTCAAGCCAATTTTGTATCCAGAAGACTAGCTGTCTTTGGATTTCACATGATCTTACCTTGCTAACCTGTTTACCGTGGGAAACCTTTTTGAATGCCTCACTCAAATCCATATGGACAACATCCATCATTCCACCTTCATCAATCTTCTTTGTCACCTCTTCAATAAACTCAATCACATTAGTAAGACCCGATTTCCCACATACAAAGTTATGTTGACTATCCCTAATCAGTCTTTGCCTTTCCAAATACATATAGATCCTTTCCCTCAGAATCTCCTCCAACGACTGACCCACCACCGGTGTCAGGCTCACTGGTCTATAGTTCCCTATATTTTCCTTACCACCTTCCTTGAATGATTGCAGCACATAAGTGTTTTGCAGTTTATTTCTTCATCCACTTTTTAATAGTCTAATTCCTTTCGTGAGCATATAAGCAATTCTAGTAGTGCTTTCTGACCCTTGATCTTTGCAATCACCAACCTTACTCTCTTGGCTGCCACTTGTCCTTTCATACTTCAGCTGTCTTTTTGATATATTGTGCACTCTGGAATATTTATTTCCCAACCTTGGTTACTTTATAACCATGTCTCTGCAATGGCAGTTAGATATAAAACATTTATCTGTATTTGTGTCACTGGTGTTCATTTATCTTACTGTGAAAGCTTCCTACATTTAGATGAAGAGCCTCTAATTTTATTTCTTTACTGAGTGGGCCTGTTGGATTAATACAAATGCTCAACGGCAGCAAATTTGATGACAGAAATATGGTAATTCAGCTTAAGTATGTTATGACTGTCACAGGTGGAAACACTATAAAAGAAGGATAGATTGGTCAGAAATACAGATGTTTATCTAAGGTAATTTGTTGTTTCATGCTTCAAAATATCTTATGTCTATTAAAATTTCTTAATGGGGACATGTTTTAATAAACAGTGAACAAGTAAAGCAATCATCATAGTTCGAGGGTTTATCTTTGCTTCATGTAAACATTTCAAGTGAGGCTTTTCTGTTGATTTTAATTGAAGCAAGTGTTGTCATTCACATCAAAATTGAAACTTATGCCTAAGGAATAACAAAAAGCCAACATTACTTCCAGGTTTGCAATTTTTCCCTTTTTTTGATCATGTAGAAGCAATAGAAAATACTAACATTGCCTTGAAAGAATGGCGTAGCATTTGTGCCCAGAACCACTTAGGTTTCCATCTTTTGTAAGTGCACTTCTGTTTTCAGGGAGACGAATAAGTTTACTTTGTCCTGGCACGACAATTACTATTTAGCTCCAAGAGACTGAGATCCAAGGTCATGGTTTTTAAGTTCTGTCTTCACTTGGAAGAGACATACAAAGGTAAACATCATCTACTGTCAGCATATGTTGGATTTAATACTTCCTCATCAGACGAGGAAGCAGATAGTAAAGTGCAATGCTCCCATTCCCACCGGTGTCAAGGTTTTCACTCCAGTAATGTGTCTTTTTATTCTTTCATGGGATGTTGGTGGTAAAGCCAACATTTGTAGCCCATCCCGAATTGCCTTTGAAATGAATAGCTTCAGGGATTTCAGAGGACAGTAAAGAGCCAATTATGCTGCTGTGGATCAGGATTCACATGTGGGCTATGCTTGGTAAGGATGGCAGAGAGCCTTCTATCAGGGTATTAGTAAGCCAGTTGAAACTTTATTGCTGGAACAGCACAGCAGGTCAGGCAGCATCCAGGGAACAGGAGATTCGACGTTTCGGGCACAGGCCCTTCCTCAGGAATGAAGGGCCTGTGCCCGAAACGTCGAATCTCCTGTTCCCTGGATGCTGCCTGACCTGCTGTGCTGTTCCAGCAATAAAGTTTCAACTTTGATCTCCAGCATCTGCAGACCTCACTTTCTCCTATTAGTAAGCCAGGCAGGTTTCACAAATCATGATGGTAATGGTGGCACTATTATTATGGACCAGACCAAACCCCCTCAAAATATTCAGAAGATAGTCTAGATCCTAACTTTTCTTATTTTAAACATAAATGTAAGGTGTTGCGTTCCAGATGCAATTCGATTGGTTAAACTATCAGATTTAAAGCAAAACAAACTTTATTTGTCCACTAGATTTAAAATACAACAAAAGAAAGAAAGAATTGGAATAACTTAAATCTATTGGAAAACTTAACAGAATAATAGATACAGTAACTATTACTAATTAATTGTTCCAATATAGTAACAGCCCATAAACACACCCTTTGGCAAAAAGAAAAATTCAGAAAAACAGATTGTCTCACAGGCATCTCCAGTAGCAGGAAGAGGAACCCCTAGCTTTTGGCTGTAACCCAGCAAGGGGAAAAAAAAGCTTCAACTTCTTCAAGACCCCAACAGCATCTGCTAAAAGCTAAAACCAAACATCTTGGCTCTGTGAGAGCATGATCATACCCATTCAAGCTGTTCCAACTTTTAAAATAAAACCCAAGGTCTCACAAGCTGTTTACTCTAGTAGACTGCTTGGTGACCTAGAAACTGCTCTTAAACAAAAAGGACAAAAGACACAGTACCAAAGCCAAAGTATATTACACCATGAATCTGATACTAGCTTTCACTTGGAGATTTGTTAATTGGATTTAAATGCCAGCAGCTGACAATGTAGGATATGACCCCACAACATTAGCTCAGACCTCTGAGTTAGTAGTTCAGTGAAATGATCACTATGTTACCATCTCCCCATAAGTGGTGCACTGCCTACTGCTCCAACAAAAACACCACCAGTAGCCTCCCACATCCACCTCAAACACATGCCGCTCCACAGGAGAGATGGGATGGACACTACAATCCAGTTGGAAGAAAGCAAGACATCTAGCACATGGTCAGCACATGGTCAACATAAAGATAATCAGTTTTATCAACATATTCCAAGCACTGGTGCCTCAGGAAGATCATTTTCTCCCAGCAGATGAGTGATTATGTCTGCAGCCTTCTGAACCATGATCTCTTTCCCTGTGGAGCAGTGACCATTGAATCGTTCAGTACATAAGGGGAACATCGAGTCTGCACTGTCAAAAACTATTCTAAATCTACATTCGTCCCATTTTCTAGCATTTGCCCCACAGGTTTGAATGTTGTGACATTTGAAGTGCTTGTCCAATTCCCTTTTAAAGGTTGTGAGGTTCCTTGCCTCAATGATTCTCCTGGGCCAATTTGAATCCATCTTGTCACACGAATGGGATCAGAGGGCTGGATTGTTGTAGTTATTTTAAGCCATCTGGGCCAGATGAGACATGAACTCTGAACTCCAATCCCAGAGGTAAGGGCACAATCAATGTACCACAACAGCCTTCTTGTTAAAGTTGTACAATTGTTTAGAAAGGGAGGAAGCAATAATGGCCAAATGCTTCAACATTAATTGTAGGTCAATTATTTGAATAAATTCTGAGAAAAAATAAGCATTCAATTGGAAAATTATAGACAAATCAAAGAAATTTAATACAGATTTGATAAGATAAAGCTAGATCTGTATAAGTGGATTGAGTTTTCTGAGCACGTGACTAGCAGTGTTGATAAGGCCAGTGCAACTGGTGTGGTCTAGGCATTTTTTAGGAAGTCTTTTGTTGACCAACATAGACAAGATGGGCCAAAAGGCCTTCTTCAATATAAATTTTTATGTGATTTCTATGATTTTGTGTCTATATAAGCTGAATATGTAATACCAGTGATTGATAAGGCGATTGTTACTCCAGGGTCAACTGATCCATGCCCCCCAAGATGTCTACCTCTCACCAAGTTGTGTAATCTTTATTACAGCTAGAAGAAACAAAATAAAGTATGATAGTTTTGTGGAAAAAATGGAATAATATTATAGGAGTTGGGTGACTGTGAGGCATGGGTATTAGAGTGAGAGTGAGTATTGGCTGCTCATATGGCAGAGAAAGGAATGTATGGAACTGTAAGGTACGTTGTTCTGAGAAGTGCTGTGCAGGAAGATTCTGGTAAGGAAAAGGTTTGGGGCTTTGTATCTGAAAGTATTATGCCACTCACTTCTGGTCCCTTCCTGAGGCCGTGGATCCTCTTAGTGCCCAGTCTCCAGGCTGGAGGAATCACTTTTCAATCACTTTTCAACCACAGCCATTTCTTTCCATGTCTGATGGTTTGAGACACTTTCCTCTTCCTCTGCTTTTAAGAGTGCTCACCTCATTTTCAGTCCTTAGCTTCCACAGCAGGACCAGAGTGCAAGAGACTTGTCTTGGAGTATTTGTAGTCGCATGGAGGCTAGTATGGAGTTATGATGGGAATATATTTGCAGATCAGTGTATTGTGTTTCTGGCTTGTACCTGAAGGCAGGAATGCAATCTTGCTGCAGCCAATATGCTCAATAATAGTGTAAGGATCTGAAATAGTTAATGTTGATGACTGTATTAAGCACCACACAGTATGACAATGTCCTTTAGTTTTGGACAACAGTTTTGGATTTCAAAGAGTCAACATTAAGGTCTCCCTCATTGTTACACCAGATATTCTCTCAGTAACAATGTAATGTCTTGCTATCATACAATAGACTATGCCTTGTTTCAGACAAGAGTCTCCTCTTGTTAGATTACCAAGTGGTTTTCCTTAACCACATTAGGCAAAGTGAGCCTATTAGACCCCTACAAGGAGCAAAGATGGTGGCAGCAAATCTACCAGATTGATCACACGTTATGAAGAGCTCTGATGAGAATCCATCATACAACATTGGTGAACAGCAACAGCAGCAGGTAGCAATAATTAGCAATTAGGAGCCTACTGAAGGGGATAGATAGAGCTCTGCTGTTATTTTTCTGACAATGGAGCAGCCTCCCAATGACTACTGATCCTGGCAGTTTCATGGAGGCAATCTCCTAGCAGCGCAATGTCTGTTCTATTGAGGCCTGGTGTTCATGTGCCAATAATGGAGCCGTGAGTTGGAAAAGCTGCATCCTTGGTTAAAATGATTCCACCTGAGTTATTCATCATAGCTCTTTAATCAGGCATGCTCCTCAAGAATCCATCAACTGTTCTTACTTTCAGTTGGTCAGTTAGAAGTCTGTTGGGTGAAAGATTTTGCCAGAGTACACACAGAGACCAATGTTGGGTTGGGATCTGGAAATTATTCTGATTCCTCAAATTAAACAGGCAACAAAAAATTCTATCCAAGGGCACAAGCCTTTCCAGGTTTCTTCATTCTTCAAAGTCACAAAACCCCATGTGCTAGTGAGATTTGGTAACACATTCTCTGTCTCCTTCATAAGAAATCTTGTCTTTGATAAAATGAATGTCATTCTGCATACCCTCCCCAATTAGTTGGGCATCTTGAATCTATGATACAAATGTTAAGACTGATGTAAAGAACCATAACTGAGTCAACTCATTAGTAAATAAGATTTCTGGCCCAATAATGAACCTACCCAAACAGCAAGGACAAACTCCCAGAAAGTCCACCTCAGTTCTCATTTCATAATAGGGATATTGCAATTTTAGGTATTTTAATCCAAGAAGAGAATTTTCAGCCTAACTGAAAATTGGTCTTGATAGCATCCAGTGACTTTGGGTTGAAAATGTAGTTAGATATTAGATTTTAATAAAATTGGACAGGGTTTGTTAGCTAGTGTGAAGAATAATTACACCCGACAAGCAGCAATAGCTGTGTGTTCACATTACCAACATTAGAGGCGCTGACTATTGCAGGTTCTTTTTGTTTAAATTTTCACAGTTTATTATTATATTACATAAAATACTGAGAAGAATTCACTGACAATGTTGTCATTTTGCAATGCTGCTGAGTGTAACAAAATGGCAGTGGCAGTGTAGTAGAAATTAAAGAGCTCGAGTTGATAGGAATAATCCAAAAGGGTTAAAGTAAAACATTCAAAAGCAAGGATGATAGTATGGAAAGATAATGGTATAAACATAAGGGCCATATGTTAAAACTAGAAATGTCTCCAAGAATGGTTGTTGCTACATTGAGCATATACCAACTGTAAGACCTGTTTAGTCAATGTCATTTGTGCTTTAACACATATCTCTCACATTTTTTGCCAACAGTAAACACAAAAGCCTTCTCAAGACTGGAGATTGCTTACATAAATCTGAAATTCTTACTTTTGACATCTTTATATCATATATCATTTTACAATTAAGACTTGCATGGAAAGAATCGATTCTATAGACCTGATATATCTGTATTAGGAGAGAGATCGAATTACCATGTCTGACATGCAGCTGAAAAATATGTTCAGGTGCTGTGATCATTTGATGAGAGATTTAGTCGGCTTAAATAAGGAAAACAAATAACCCTAAAATGTTAATATATGAATGTACTTTTATATAAATTGCTATTTAAAAATTCTGACAGCAGATTCTTAAAATATGCTTACAAAGAGCTAATTGCTAAACAAAGGCTGAGGGTGGGTATGGTTTAGAAGATAACAAGGTAAAGAAGATATTGCAGCCAGTCGGGTGTTATGTATTTTGTGTTTCACGACTGGGAATCTCAAATGCACATGAAGCCTTTAAGCATCTAAAATGTAAGTATCTTAGTTCTCGCACCAGGGTTTACCCTGCAGATATCTCTGTAGCAAGGATATGATTGACAGCTCCATATACAGTTGGAGAAATATACTGGGGAGCTTTGGACCACATTTCTTTCTGGTCTATTTCACAGCACCACCATCGCCCAATGCTCCAGCTGACCCTGAAAACATCACAGCCAACAGTAACATCTGTTTTTGCGGAGATTTTTTAATAGCAAACATAATTAATATAGGCCGAAAAACATAATGACACTATGTGACACCAGGGAGAGCTGGCAGTATGAACTGATAGCTACAGGTGTTATGAAAACAATTCCAAACCGCATTGCATTTTTAATTTAAAGCACACCATTTAGATTTCAGTTACGCTTCTCCAGGAATGAATTATTTCCTTGAGTATTATGTGCTGTGAACAGCAGGGTACACTCAGCTGCAGATGCTAACAGAGCATCTCCCAGAGGCTTTTGTAATGAAGTTCATAAGAAGGTCATTGACTCTCAGAACCTAATAGGTCAGAATTTGCTGTCATGATAATGGTAAGGCTAATGGCACTTGCTATTATTTAAGAGTAAATGGAACAGTAACTCTAGGCACCCAGCAGATATAAGATTAAACGCCAATATCCAACATTTTCTGTACAAGCTGTTCAAGAGTTAGTTTTGTGAAAATGGGATTTTTAAAAATGTTCATTGTTACTTTAGAAACTTGGCATTTTTTAGCCATTTTCCATGAAACTTGCCACGAAGATGTCTTGTGATTATGGTTTATGTATCTACTAAATGAAGTGTTAAATATTACGTGCTGAAAATTCATAGAAATATAGTGAGTTTTTCAAGTTTTGTACCACATTTTAATTTTTTAAAAAGTTCCTTTTTTTTCATTCTGTTTGTTTCTCTCTTTATACCAATTTAGTATTCCATCTCCCTCTTTTATTTATCTTGCAGCATTGAAATTAAGGTTGAATTTTTCCCATATAATGATCTCTTTTTGTCAGACTTCGTTATGGTCATTTCCCAAACCTTTAACCTCATTAATTAAAAAGACATTTGTCATTTCCTGTTCACTTAGTCCCCAGATGTCTGTATCCTTCACTGCTCTGCTAGTAATTTGAACATGTTGTTTTGCTAAAGCACATTCAGGCATATCTCATTCACTACTGATATACTGGATTACTATCTCTGTTACTTGTTTCACATTTCGATGCCTAATGCTTGCCTATAGCTGTAGATGTCCATTGCTCAGCAACATTCCTGACATTTGTACTGAACTCGTTCCGGTCTTGCTTCAAGCTATGAGTGGAATCTACAATTCCAACTTGTGTTATGTGGGCATACTAAGAGTTATCTAACTACATATTTAGATATTTATTTTGTATCCTTAAGAAAAAGGCTGAAGGATCGCACCATCATTTAGTCTCATTACTCCATGGTCCTATCACAAAAATTAAAGTACTCTTTTCTAATTACCAAGAAAACCAAATAAATAGCTTTTATCTGTATCAGGTTTTAAACAAAAAATTCTATTAATTCATTGTTCTTAATGAACATAATTATGTGTTTATTGTCAAAACAAAACTTCTTTAAAATAAAGCTTCAATATTTGGTTGATATACCTCTCGATGTATTCTCTTCTACATCGGTGAGACTACACGGTACACACTACACAGTAGAACATTTCGGGGAACCATAAGACCATAACACCATAAGACATAGGAGCAGAAGTAAGGCCATTTGGCCCATCGAGTCCACTCTGCCATTCAATCATGGCTGATGGGCATTTCAACTCCACATACCCGCATTCTCCCCGTAGCCCTTAATTCCTTGTGACATCAAGAATTTATCAATTTCTGTCTTAAGACCATAAGACCATAAGACCATAAGACATAGGGGCGGAAGTAAGGCCATTTGGCCCATCGAGTCCACTCTGCCATTCAATCATGGCTGATGGGCATTTCAACTCCACATACCCGCATTCTCCCCGTAGCCCTTAATTCCTTGTGACATCAAGAATTTATCAATTTCTGTCTTAAGATCATAAGACCATAAGACATTGGGGCGGAAGTAAGGCTATTCGGCCCATCGAGTCCACTCCGCCATTCAATCATGGCTGATGGGCATTTCAACTCCACTTACCCGCATTCTCCCCGTAGCCCTTAATTCCTTGTGACATCAAGAATTTATCAATCTCCTGCCTTGAAGACATTTAGCGTCCCAGCCTCCACTGCACTCTGCGGCAATGAATTCCACAGGCCCACCACTCTCTGGCTGAAGAAATGTCTCCGCATTTCTGGTAAAGCTTGTCTCCACTTTTTTTTAAGTCTTAGGAATTGTTAACCCTATAAAAACATTCAGACCATTGCTATGCACACACTTATCTGTAAGTGTTTTGTAGAATCCAAACAATGTTTTCCAAAGTGCAAGACCTCGCATTTGCTCACATTGAATTCCATCAGCCATTTCCTGGACCACTCCTCCAAACTGTCTAAATCCTTCTGCAGCCTCCGGAACATCTCCGGGACACATGCACCAAACAACCCCAGCCCCTGTGGCCAATCACTTAAACTCCCCCTCGGTCTACCCCAAGGTCATGCAAGTCCCAGGCCTCCTCCACAGCCAAATCAAAGCCAACCACCAAATGGATGAAGAATGCCTCATCTTCTGCCTTTGGACCCTTCAACCACATGGCATTATCATCAGCTTCACTAGTTTTCCCTCCACCCCACCTCATCCCAGATCCAACCCTCCAGCTTGGCACCACCCTGTTGACCTGTTCTACCTGTCCATTTCCTTCCCACCTATCTGCTCTACCCTTCCTAACGAACTATCACAATTACTCTCCACCTGCGTCCACCTATCACCTTCCCACCTACCTTCCAACCAGCTCCACTCCCCTATTAATCTCTCATCCCCTTTCCCCATCCACATTCCTGATGAAGGACATATACACGAAACATCAACTCTCCTGCTTCTTGCATGCTGCCTGACCTGTTGTACTTTTCCAGTGCTATACGTTTTGACTGACTCTCCAACATCTGTAGTCCTCACATTCTCCCAACAAGGCACATAATGAAGCAAGTAGTTATCACCAGCTATGTCATTTCTAAGACACCTTGTTCTAAAATAAATCTGAAATATCCACAGTGAGCTTTCAATGATCTCTTTTGAACAAATCACTGCAGGTATAAGGTAAATATCACCTTGAAAGTACGTTTGTCACTGAGTCAGAAATCTGCTGCTTCAAGATCATTTTGACATTGCACATGTTATCTGGACTGCTGGAATCCATGCTAATTTTTCATTTTTAAATGTTTTAAATTATTTTGTCAATTTTTGGTTTGGAGCTGTGAACTGGGAACTAAGAACTAAAGGTGGCTTTTGGACCATGGGTTACAGCTTGTGTTAAAAGAAAAATAAACCAAACAAGTTCTGTTTATTCAAGACACCAGGCCTGAAGTTTAACTCCTGATGATGATTCCACAGATGATTTGTCACCTGGGAAGACTGTCATGTTTAGTCAGATAACAGAAGTTGGCTATTAAAGAGATGAGTTCCTTGGAATTAATTCCAGCAAGTCTGGAAAAGACTTTATGCTAAAGCAGATGGCAAGTATTGAATGGTAACTGGGATATCATGGAGGAGGTGATAAGTCTGTCAGGGAGTAGTCAGAATTTGGATTAGTTTTAAAATTATGTTTTCTCTGGAGAAACAGTTTGGCTGTTGATGGAACAACATGAAAATTTGCAAGTTCTCCACCTGACCTTGCATCAGCAGCTCTTCAAATCTCAGAGAATAAAAAAAATAAATTTAGATTTAGATTAGATTAGATTCCCTAAATTATAAATGTTACTTCCTTTATCTAAGTGGACTGTAATGGTGACCCTGATCAATGTCTTCAACAAACTAACCAAGGAGCCATCATCTATTCCTGTAGAACAGATCATGAAGACCACTCAAGTAATCTGGCCAATATCTTGTTATTTTTGTTTATTTCTCCCTTAATTGTGTTTGCTTGCATGAATGGGGCTGAAAAGAAAGGTTTTGGATTTAAAGCATAGACCAATTAGATTAGTTCATTGTTTATTTCTTCTCTGTTAAAGTTACTATATTGTTAATAAATTACTGAAATCATTTGTTTAAGATACTGTTATGAAGATATGGATGTACTGTACCTTTAAGAACTATCTGACAGCAGCAAGTGTTCTCAACAAGATACAATGTAACATGTGGTCCAGCAGTTAGTGTAGTTGGTTGCCTGGAGACAAAGACAAATTTGAATTAGGCCAATCAGTTTAAATTATACACCAAGAAATACAAAATTCCATTTGAATTTAGAAGATTTACAATCTTAAAAGCTAGTGACATAATCCGATGCTTTGGAGTATAAGATCAGGGAAAATTGAACAGCTGGGAGGACAACTGCCACGCCACCAGCATGTAGAGACTGTCTGAAAAATAGCTCTCTTAAAGGTACCTTTATTGATCTGTGACCTGTGAAGCATAATTCTTAAGAAGAAGAAAAGAAGACTCAGGAAGATCCAACTAGAAGATTTGACAGCTGGCTGGTTTTGAAAACTTGAATTTTTGGTAAATCTTAATGGGGGGGGGGGGGAATTTATCAGACTAGTATTATAGAAGGGAAGATAAAAGATAGGTTAGAGGAAGGAGTTGTAAATAGTTGTTAGTTAATTATTCTCTGTTATACTTTAAGAAATAAAGTTCTTAATTTTTATTTTAAATAGTTCTTGGCCTCTTGGATTTTCACAGATTACTGCACAGGATAAATCTTGTTTGTGTTGGTGCTTTAAATGAAGCAGGAGGGTTTACCCTGTGTCATAACAGTTATGACATGGGCAAACCCTCCTGCTTAATTTGAACCAGTAAAACAGAAAAGATTTATCCTGGATGTAGGTTTGCATGCTGAGCTGGAAGCTTCATTTTCAGATGGTTCATCACTATACTAGGTAGCATCATCAGTGAGCCTCTGGATGAAGCACTGGTGGCATGGCCCGCTATCTATTTGTGTGTTTGGGTTTCCTTGGGTTGGTGATGTCATTTCCTGTGGTGATGTCATTTTCTGTTCATTTTCCTGTTGAAAATAACTTCAGAAATCTGAAGGAACAACTAAGACTGCCTTCTAAAAAATGAAACCAGATGGATCCAACACACCATGCTTCTATGGATTACCCAAAATTCACAAACCAGGAGCCCCCCTCAGACCCATACTCTCGCTACCTGGAACACCAACTTACAAATTGGCCAAGGAGATAAACCAAAGACTAAAACACTTAGTAGAAGACTCACGACACTCCATCCATTCTACTCAAGAACTCCTGAAGACCATCAAAGACATCAAGATAGAACAGGATGAAATAATGGTCTCCTTTGACTTAACAGCCCTATTCACATCCACCAGCATAAACCTGGCTAAGGAAACACTGACTACACAATTAGAACAACCAAAGACACATATACCAAACACCATCAACCTCATCAGCAAGGACAGTATCGTCAAGTTAGTGGACCTATGCCTTACCACCCACTTCATCTTCAAAAACAAAACTTCCAGATAAACCAACAGAACACCCATGTGATCTCCATTATCAGTGTTCTTAGCAGAGGCAGTAATGCGGAGACTCGAACAAACAGCTCTGCCAACCATCCAACCCAAACTTTGGGTCCGCTATATGGATGACACATTTGCCATCACTAACTGAAACAAATTAGAGGAAACCTTCAAGACCATCAACAATAAAACCGGCATAAAATTCACTAAAGAAGAGGATAACAACAACGAACTACCATTCCTAGATGTGGCAGTAAAGTGAACAGCCAATGTGGAACTTCAAAGCAGTGATTGCAGGAACACAGCACTTACTAACCAAATACTGAACTGCAGAAGCAATCATTCCCACATCCACAAATGAAGCTGCATTAGAACATTATTTCAATGAGCCACCACACACTGCGGCATAGAGGAACTACAAAGAGCAGAGGAAAATCACCTATACAGTATATTCAAAAAGAACAGGTACCCAATGAACACAGGAGAAAGTGAGGTCTGCAGATGCTGGAGATCAGAGCTGAAAATGTGTTGCTGGAAAAGCGCAGCAGGTCAGGTAGCATCCAGGGAACAGGAGAATCGACGTTTCGGGCATAAGCCCTTCTTCAGGAATGAGGAAAGTTTATCCAGCAGGCTAAGATAAAAGGTAGGGAGGAGGGACTTGGGGGAGGGGCGTCGGAAATGTGATAGGTGGAAA
>NC_057723.1:47676856-47679101 GCF_004010195.1 Chiloscyllium plagiosum
GGGGCGGAGACACATGCGGCGTTGTGGGCGTGTAGGTTAGTGACGTCACTGGGGGCGGAAGTGGCTGCGGCGACCACAGAGACAGAGGTATTCCCCATAGCCGCGGAGGTCGCGAATCTGTCGGCGATTGTCTTCATGGCGATCGCGGAGGCAGTTGCCTGGGCGGCGATCGCGGAGGCGGTTGTTTGGGCGCCGATCGCGGAGGTTGCGAGGTCGGTGGGGGCGGAAGTGACGTCATCGTCGTCATGACGTTGTCATGACCCAATGAACACAGTCCACCGATTTCTCAGCAACAAACCCCATCAAGCAGACAAAACATCCAGAAACCCCAGCCCCTCTCCCCTACATCAAAGACATCTCAGAAATGACTGCCAGGCTACTCAGACCTCTTGGCATCATGGTAACCTACAAACCCATCAACACACTAAAACAGCAGCTAATAAACTTGGAAGACCCTATACAGACAACAAGCAAAACTAATGACATTTACAAAATACCTTGCAAGAACTATAACAAAAACTAGATTACATTAGATTACTTACAGTATAGAAACAGGCCCTCTGGCCCAACAAGTCCACACTGACCCACCGAAGCATAACCCACCCAGACCTATTCCCCTACATACACCCCTTCACCTACCACTACGAGCAATTTAGCATGGCCAATTCACCTAACCTGCACATTTTTGGATTGGTGGGAGGAAACCGGAGCAAACTCACATAGACATGGGGAGAATGTGCAAACTCCACACAGTTAGTCGCCTGAGGCAGGAATTGAACCCGGGTCTCTAGCACTGTGAGGCAGCAATGCTAACCAATGTGCCACCGTGCCGCCACTACATTGGACAAACAGGCAGAAAGCTAGCCACTAGGATACATGAACATCAACTAGCCACAAAAAGACATGACCCACTCTCACTAGTATCTTTACATACAGATGAGGAAGGACACCATTTCGACTGGGACAACACATCCAATATTCTAAATTCAAACTTGATTGGAATTTCCTAGGACAAGGAGAAAGTGAGGACTGCAGATGCTGGAGATCAGAGCTGAAAATGTGTTGCTGGAAAAGCGCAGCAGGTCAGGCAGCATCCAAGGAGCACGAGAATCGATGTTTCGGGCATGAGCCCTTCTGCAGCTACAAATCTTCTCAAAACTCATTAAGTTTTATCCTGTGTAGTAATCTGTGAAAGTCCGAGCGGCCAAGAACCATTTAAAGTAAAAGTTAACAACTTTATTTCTTAAAGTATAACAGAGAATAATTAAATAACAACTATTTACAACTCCTTCCTCTAACCTATCTTTTATCTTCCCTTCCATAATACTAGTCCAATAACACCCCCCCCCACCCCCCGATTAAGATTTACCAAAAATTCAAGTTTTCAAAACCAGCCAGCTATCAAATCCTCTAGGTGGATCTTCCTGTGTCTTCTTTTCTTCTTCTTAGGAATTATGTTTCACATGGATCGATAAAGGTACCTTTAAGAGAGCTTTTTTTGGGCAATCTCTACATGCTGGTGGTGTGGCAGTTGTCCTCCCAGCTGTTCAATTTTCCCTGGTCTTATACTCCAAAGCATCGGATTGTGTCATTGGCTTTTAAGATTGTCAATATGCTAAATTCAAATTTGATTGAAATTTGGTATTTTTTGGGATATAATTTAAATTCGATTCTGGCCTAATTCGATTCTGTTTTTGTCTCCAGACAACCAGCCACAACTGCTGGACCACATACTACATTGTATCTTGTTGAGAACACTTACTGCTGTCAGATAGTTCTGCTGGCTTTTAACTTTCATCTTCATAACAATTGTTATTCAAAAGTCTGGTTGAGAACCATTGGGATCAACAAAATTGATTGAGTGTTATGATTTTATAGTGTTTCAAAATACAGAGTTAGAATGGCTGATTTGTTTTGGCTATCTTTCTCTCTGTCATAACAATTCACTGCAACATCTTGTTATATAGAAATCATATTTTCCTATCTCAATCATTAAATAAATTTAGGTAAAGCAGATTATTGGATTATTCTTAGCAAATTTGCTGATGATACTAAGCTGGGTGGCAGGGTGAAATGTGAGGAGGATGTTAGGAGATTACAGGGTGACCTGGACAGGTTAGGTGAGTGGTCAGATGCATGGCAGATGCAGTTTAATGTGGATAAATGTATGGTCATCCACTTTGGTGGCAAGAACAGGAAGGCAGATTACTACCTAAATGGAATCAATGAATCAGATCCCCTCTCA
>NC_057723.1:47679235-47736485 GCF_004010195.1 Chiloscyllium plagiosum
GGGACTACCTTACGCTGAAAGACTGGAGCGACTGGGCTTGTATACCCTTGAGTTTAGAAGACTGAGAGGGGATCTGATTGAGACATATAAGATTATTAAAGGATTGGACACTCTGGAGGCAGGAAACATGTTTCCGCTGATGGGTGAGTGCCGAACCAGAGGGCACAGCTTTAAAAATACGGGGTAGACCATTTAGGACAGAGATGAGGAGAAACTTCTTCACTCAGAGAGTGGTGGCTGTGTGGAATGCTCTGGCCCCAGAGGCAGTGGAGGCCCAGTCTCTGGATTCATTTAAGAAAGAGTTGGATAGAGCTCTCAAGGATAGTGGAATCAAGGGTTATGAAAATAAGGCAGGAACAGGATAGTAATTAAGGATGATCAGCCATGATCATATTGAATGGTGGTGCAGGCCCGAAGGGCAGAATGGCCTACTCCTGCACCTATTGTCTATTGTCTATTGTCTATTGTAATGCTTTCACCTCCATACCCTATCGAGAACAAAAAACATTCTCAACCCATCTGCCATGCTAGTTAGCATCTGCAGTCATTGTTTTTACCTATTGTCTATTGTCTATTGTAATGCTTTCACCTCCATACCCTATCGAGAACAAAAAACATTCTCGACCCATCTGCCATGCTAGTTTAATCGCAGGGAGTTAAACCAACATGACAGAAGGGTGTGAGACACACAGAGCATTAAAAAGGAGAAAAAAATCCAGCAAGAGCACTCAAGAAAGAAGTAGTCAGGTATTGGATGGGATCAAGCTAAGACATGATAAGGTGGAAAGTTTAGGAATCAGCAAGACTGAGGTTAGTTTTGGAACCAGGACAAGGAGAAGTCTAAAGTTTAAAAGAACATATTTAAATAGTGGAGAGAGAATTTTAGTGGGGTGACAATGGAATTGGCTCAATTAAATTGCAATCATTGACTGGTAGCAAATTTTAACTGAGCCATGGACTGCCTTTAAAACAGGGATTATTTCTTTATTTGTGTACAGTTGTGGTGCATTCCTTCAAGGAGGAAATGTAGGACAAACAGAGACAGAGCTCCCTGGATGACAAAGGAGATAGAGGAAGATGGAACAAAAGAAACAGGCTTATGATTGAGGTCAAGTTGAGAATAAAAGGGAAACAAGGTTAAAAATAAAACAATCAGAGAAGTGAAAAGAAAGTATAGAAAACAAAAAAAAGACCAGTTAAACATTAAAGAAATTCAAAAGTATTCTGTGGGAGAAGGATAGTAAATGTGACTTTTTGAGGCCAGTTAGAGACCAAAAAGCGGATCGATGCTTGTAGGCAGCAAGCGCGGCTTAGGTTCTACTAATGATGTTTTTTAGAAGTTTGGTAATGATATAACTCTCATGAGTGTCACAAAAAAACTCATCAGGTTCAGTATTGTCCTTTAGGAGAAGAAATATCTTATCCTTATCAGCTTTGACCTACAAGTGACTCCAGACCCACAGCAATGTAGCTGACATTTAACTGCAATTAGGAATGGATAAAAAAAAAAGCTGTTGTTACCAAAAATGCCACATCCCATGAGAAAAACAAGAACTAAATAACCATTTGGCATTTATCTTTACACAGGAGGGAAAGGATGCTGACGAAGTCAGAAGGTAGAAGTTTTCAGATGATGCTGTTTCTCACACCCCCACTGAGGAAGATAGGGTGCATTCCTGCCTGATCACAACTGCCTTGCAGCCATTTACTGCACCATGGATGAATTGGCTGGAAATGGAATTTGCACTTATCACTCGAGAAAACCTCCCACCTCAGAGAGCTCACACACAATTATTTCCTCTTGCTTGAATCATTCTAAATTTGGTAACCTTGCTTTTATTTATTTCCAGTCAATGAATATAAACTGGCTGTGTTGAAGTCCTGTGTGCTGGATTTGTCTTGTGATGGTAGTGAAAAGGGGCATTGAAGAATAAATTCTGACTGAAGCACTGAATTATGGGCATGAGAACATGAGGGCAGGATGGGAAGGTTATGGTCAAACCGTACATGTTTGCTATAAATCTGAAAAGTAATTTTAAACTGTGTTGGAGTTTTCAAGGAACCGTTCTCCATTTTTTCAGTGACCATAAATATGCCGCCTTCTCTCCAGCATTTGAAATTGATAAGGTGTTCAAGCCAACTCCCAGTGTCTGTTTCTCCAAGCATAACTTTGAAGATAGTCCAGAGAGAATATATCTGGTGATGGCTTCAAACAGGACAGTGATGGAATTAAAACCTGGTATTACCTTACATGGCAGACAGTCATAGCCAGGAAAAGGGAGAAAGACTTCAAGAACAACTCAGGAATACAGCCAATTAGAGTAGTTAGATTATCTATTCCAGACTTGCCATGAGATCTGGTGATGGATTAACCATCTGAGACAGACCCTGGTTTGTAGAATTTCTAAGCAGGCAGTGTAATTGTGACTATGTATGACTGTTTAGTAACTTAACAAAGGTTTACTGCATTAAGTGGAAAGGAATTAAAATTGCCCTGTGCCATTGATATCTGGGCCAGAATGTTTAGACCAAATAAGAAGATTTTATGAAATGGATGGATAGGTGCATAATCTAGAAAGGAGACCAGTCTTCGAAGTAGTTAGCATTTATAAATCGGGTTGGAATACACATATGTATGATTAGCTGAAAGGGTTTTGGTTAGTAATTAAATCTTATGATTTAAAGCCATTTTTACTGGAAATTGCTTAAGGTCTCACTGGAAACCTGGCTAGAGAAATCCTTACTGTTAGATAACGTGGATTATTTTGGATAAAAGGCACAAGAAGCAGAGCCTCTGAATTTTATTTTAAGACAGAGGTATAAAGATACATTACAAACAAGGGCGCAAAATACTATCAGGAATAGGTGGGAATGTGGAATAATCAGATCAGCAATGATCTTGTTGAATGGTGGAGCAAGCTCTTAAACTCTTTCTAAAAACTCATATCTCAACCAGACTGGTTACACTTGACTGACTGGTTGATTATAATGAGGGAAGGTATCTACCCTACTCGAAGAAGCATTAACAAGATTTGTTTTAAACATTGCAAGGCATGGAAAAAGAAGAAACCTTTCTTATAGACTCTGGCTCCAGGTCCAGGTGATGAGATGTCAATAACATTGGTCCTTCTGCAAATTCACAATAGCTACCCTTTGAGTGAAGGAATAACTAAACCTTTTCTGTAGATCTTCCTCCAAGTTCTTTAATGGTGTACTTTTTAACCATTAGTATTTCACCATGAATATTGAACTCTTTACTTCCACTTTTACCCATTCCCCAATGAGTCACTTTGGCTAGGGGCATTAATCTAATACAGTTCTTTTAACTCTCTTAAGGATTATAAAGAATGAATGGCTTCCATATCATGGTTTGGCAGGGTGGCTACAAGGTAGAGTGGAATGATGGTTTCTCTGTAGGCAAGCAATGTTGTAAAACTAAAAACTATTTTCTCATCAACCTGTTCAGAGATGTTATTACACATGTGGCACTTGAACCTGGGCCTCTTTACTCAAAAGTAGCGATACTACCACTGCACCACAAGAGCCCTCTAAAATGTTAAGAATGTTGTGTGCGTAACCAGCTCACTACACTGTATGAGTTGCAGCTCACAATGACGGTTACTGCCACTATTCTCTTGAAGTCGGAGAGACTACAAGGTCTACTTCATCCAGCACACTTGAAAAAGAAACACTTTCCGGTCTAACTAGAAGAGTCTCTTGCAGTTAGCAAGATAAAGTTTATTGCAGGTAAGCAATGAGTTATAGGTTACACAGGCATGATGGACATTATTACAGATACTATGAGGAGAACCAAATGTTAGGTCACACTCTCTGAATTCTAAGCAGTTCCACCGACGAGTCCATATCACATCATGATAATGAATGATGCTTATTGTCTTTCTCAGCATTAACTCTTTCAGTCTCATATACAACAAGAATATTTCTGAACTTGGTATCAGGCAGTAGAAATGCATCATTGTCAGTAAGGGAATATACTTCTGGACTGAGATTTATAAGAAGATCCCGCATTGCACTGCAGAATGGATGGCAAATTGGATTAATTTCTCATGTATTTCTAAACTTTTTTGACAAAACAGCAGATTTATTCTGCAGGTGATCTCCATTCTTAATAGGACTTGCTTCTGCACGATAACATTTTGTGAACTTTCCGTGAAAAAGAGACCTTATATTCCATCAATATATTTCTTTGTTGTGTCAAATGCATGACAGGATTAGCTGTCTCTGCAGCAGATTTTGGTAAATCTGCTGTAACTTTTTTCTTGTTCATTCTCTAAGGCATGATTGCACTGAGTGGTTGCCAATAGCTGAGTGTTTAGATCAGCAATCTCTTTAAGGTGGTTAGACTGCTAGAAGTCTTGTTGAACTTTGACAAATTCAAGGTCATTTTGGTGCTCGTCGTTAAGCCTTGTCATGGCATTCTACCTAGTTCAGTGCTTTACAGTTTGATTCTTCCATTGATGACAAAAGAAATCCAGAATGTGCGTGGCACATTGTTAGCCATTTGTACATTTCAACTGCTGGTGATGCAGCTCAATGATTTCTGAATGCTTGATTCAGTTTGGATGTAAGCATAGCATTATTGTATGGACGACTTTTTAGAAGCTCTTTGTATTTGTTGAACTTTATTTCGATTGGCCATTTCCTGAAGTTTTCCTCTTCCTATGCTAAGTTCACATTGATGATCTTTGTGCATGATTGTAATGACACATCACATATAGTTACCTTCTGCCAATGCAAGTAGCTAATTAATCTACCCTGCCTGAAGATTTAATGTTCATAAATCTGCATTGGAGTTGGGAGCTCTCTTTCTTGCTTGATTGAAAATTTCTTTCTAACTTCCTAATTCAAGACACTGCAGAAGGTATAGTCACTTTGCTAGCTATCTAATGTTTTGAAGCTTCACTTGTTTTCATTAGTGATTAAGTTCCTACAAGGTCTTATTCTAGCTTTAAATCAGTTTTCTGATTTATACTGTACCATACGCATACCAGAATTTATCTTGCTTATTGGGTTCACAAGGATTATGCCAGGTTGGAGGATTTGAGCTATAGGGAAAGGCTGAACAGGCTGGGACTGTTTTCCCTGGAGTGTCGGAGGCTGAGGAGTGACGTTATAGAGGTTTACAAACTTATGAGGGGCATGGATAGGATAAATAGACAAAGTTTTTTCCCTGGGTGGGGGAGTCCAGAACTAGAGGGTATAGGTTTAGGGTGAGATGGGAAAGATATAAAAGAGACCTAAGGGACAACTTTTTCACGCAGAGGGTGGTGCGTGTATGGAATGAGCTGCCAGAGGAAGTGGTGGAGGCTAGTACAATTACAATATTTAAAAGGCATTTGGATGGGTATATAATAGCAATGGTTTTGGGGGATATGGACCAGGTGCTGGTAGGTGGGACTAGATTGAGTTGGGATGTCCGGTCAGCATGGACAGGTTGGAGCGAAGGGCATGTTTTCGTGCTGTACATCGTGCTGTACAGACTCTATGACTCTATGATTGCTAAAATCTTGCAGTGGGCCTGCCATATTCCCCAGGAATAATTGGTGCTTCCTCATGGTGTCCTATACTACTGGGAAAACTGTAGATGAGGATGTTTAATATTTTGTGCTGCTGTAGCATCTATGACCATATCTCTCTCTTGCCATTTGCAACGTTGCATAGCTGGATTGAGTTGCTGCCAATGGGATTCCTTAATGGCATTGATTGAACCTTATTTCCTCATGCACCTGCTGGATTTTCTGAGTGGTCATTCCTTCTCTATCTATTTAAGTACTTCCAATGTATTGCTGTGCTCTCCTCACTGTGGTCAATTGACATTTTCTTGTTGCTTGCCATGTGCTCTACTATAGGCTTTCACCTGTGCTTTTTCAGCTTTTCAACTGACTTCCCCTCTCTGTGGTTTGGTCCCTAGAGGAACCCTGAGGTTTATCACTTGCTGGACCCTATCATTGCTGAGCATCTTTTCAGGTATTTACCCCAGTTCTGGAGTCAGATCGCAGTGTGGCCTCACGTTGCACCTATTATGTCAAATTGACACTTAGCTTCACTTCAGGCTCTTTTACCCACTTGGCTCCATTCCTATGGATCTGGTCACTGTTGTTACCAGATAGTACAAAGAGGTCTGAACATTAGCAAGCTTCATATAACCAAGGCATGATAATAGGGTATCTGTTTCCAGAACCATACAGACTCAGACTTCAGTTCCATATGCTCGAATGTCACTATGATATACCGCCTTTCACACACATTCAGGAACTATTCTTTGGGTTCAGTTAAGAATTAGGCACAAACACTATGTTGAAAGTCTCAAGTAACTCTCTAAACTTAACTCAGCTTATCCTTCAACAATAACATCAGGGTCTGGGGACTCTAAAGTGGCCCATGTGCTCAGGTCAGAATTGCAGTCCTGAGTAGTATTCTGCATAGATTAAGTCTGGGACTGGGCTGGGCTCTCTGTGCTCTGGTTCAGTAATGAGGGCAATGTGCTCAGGCTGGGGTGGGGACCCAGAAAAGAAGTAGTACTCAGACCTGTGATCGCCATCCCTGACCCCGCACCCCCACCCACAGACACTCACAGACAATCACCTGCAGACCTAGCAGGTTTACGTGCTGAGGTTTCATCCCATCACTGATCTCAAATTTAATTTGATGCACATAATCTTCCAAAAGATTTATATAAACGGCAGTTGACAGACTTAACAATAAATTTGAAGTCCAAGAAATAAAAGGGAAAATTGCAAGAAGTTGTGGAATACCAAATTATTTTTATGAATTGCAGAATAGTTTTTGAATTAAAACAATTTTCAAATAAAGGAAAGGGGGAACTTGCATTTACATTGTACCTTCTGCATCTTCAGGATATCCCAAAGAACTGACATCCAATTCAGTACATTTGCCAGTGATATAATATGAAAGTATAGCAAGGTCTCACAAATAGCAGAAAGAAAATAACCAGAGCATCCATTTATTGATGGTTGAACAATAAATATTGAGCTGGCCATTCAGAGAACACTCTTGCTTCTCTTTTAAATAATGCCATAAGATCTTTGCTGTTCAGCTGAAAGGTCAGTTCATAGACCATAGATCATAGAACCCCTACAGTGTGGAAACAGAAAATTTGGCCCAACGAGTCCACACTGACCCTCTGAAGAGTAACCCACCCAGACCCTTTCCCCTACCATATTACTCGTCATTTACCCCTGACTAATGCACCTAACTTACATATCTCTGAACACAATGGGCAATTTAGCATGGCCAATTCATCTAACCTGCGCATCTTTGGATTATGGGAGGAAAGCGGATAACCCCGGAGGAAATCCATGCAGACACGGGGAGAATATTGTTTTTATTTAATCCAAAAGTGGCACCAAGCCAAGATTGACACAATGTATGGTTGACAAATTAACATAAAAGAAAAATAAATTTAATATCCCCCAGGGGAAATGGCAAACAAAATTTAATTGAAAGGATGTAGGGCATTATTTTAGTTTGTTGGTGTTGCTCCTCAGTTCTTTATTGAAGATTGTGAAGGGGAAATTAGACTTTCTGAATGATAAAAAGGCTCTGCACATGGTGTGTATCAGAGCAAACAGATGTTTCTGACAGTAAAATAGGTTGATAATGCATTAACAGCTGATAATGGTTATATGCCTGATACACAGCCATATTGTAACAGCAGTAAGAAGGGGACTTGCAGTGTAGTGGTAATGTCCCTACCTCTGGCCCAGAAGATTGGTTTCAAGTCATGTATCAGAATATAATGGCAACGAAGGTGTGTCATAACATATCCAAAAAGCTTGTTTTAAAGCTAGTAAACATTCTGAACATGAATGCTGAATTATTATTATCAGTTTAGGATAGCATTAAGTCAAAATAAAAACAGTTTATGGCAAGAATAAAGCAACTGAATTATGAAAAAAAACAATGAAGATAAACTGTTGTCCAAATACAAGTTGTTACAACCCACTTGGGATAATGGGTTGATTCTCATGTCCCTGGGATGCTACAAAATTGACAATCTATCAAAGCATTCAAAATACTTAATTTCCTCTTCTGGAATCAAATGTGGTGCCTTACTGGAGTAGCGCGCTGGAAATCAGACCTTACTACTTATCACAAACAAATTAATTCTATCTACAGACAAACAATTATGAACAGTTGATATTTTATGCTATCAAACCCATAAATAGACAGACACAGAAAAAAAAATTGAACTAATAAAGGGAGGGAAACACAAGGAAGGTTCAATGATTCCCATCAACAGGGTTTGCTAAGACTTTTGTGTTGTCAGGATTTGCTGCTTGTTGATCTCTCTCTCTCTCTCTCTCTCTTCCACTTGTTTTCAGGAAGAATACAGCAACTGGTTCACAACTTATAAATTTTCTAATTTATTGGTTAAAAGCAAGGTAATGGAAAATAAATTGGCCTTCTTCAGGCTTTAGGTCTTTTTTACTGCACAAAGGCAGAACCTTCATTGCTGGCAGGTGCAAGATCTCTGGCTTTCTCTTTCACATCCACAAATTATTCAGCCAATCACATTGATGTTGCCAGGCAGAAGGCCTATGACATTGATTTGTGGAGTAGCACCAGTTGTCAATCAGCTGCTTGTTGTCAACTCAATCTCATTTTATATACAGTTCCTGACTCCAGCTCATCTGCAACTAAATTTCTTCAACTGGTTGAAAAAAACGAAGGCATAAACCACTCTGACAATAAATGTTGGCAGCTTGCTTTTAAAAGGTACAGCAATCCTTTCTACAATGTGTGCCCAATCAATGCACCCAGTGTGGTCTACTCTACACTGGAGAAACCAAAAGTAGACTGGGTACCCATTTTGCACAACACATCCGTTCTGTGCGCAAGCATGACTCTGACAAACCCATAGCCAGTCATTATAACGCAGCATCCTGCTCACATGCCCACTTGTTTGTCCTCAGCATGCTGCATTGATCCAGCGAATCAGCGCAAACTGGAGGAACAACGTCTCATCTTCATATTGAGCACTTTACAACCGCCTGGACTGAATATTGAGTTCAACACCTTCAGGCTGTGAACTCAGTCCCATTTCTTCCCTTTTTTTTAAACTTTATTTGTTGCCTTCTCTGTCACCATGTCCTCTCTCCCCTCCACCCATTCCAGTGGGGCTGTCTGTTCTTCCCAGTCTGTCAGTTAGACACACCATTGTTCTTCCATTCTCACATTCTCCAATCACTTTCTCCACAGAAATCACCCTCTCCACCACATTTGCATAAATGCTGTCCCCTCCAGATGTCACGTTAGCTCTGAAAATAGAGTCATCTGGACTTGAAACGTTAGCTTGTTCTCTTTCCACGGATGCTCCCTGACTCACTGTGATTTCCAGCAGTTTTGTTTTCAACCCTTTCCACAATCCTTGGGTTTTACAACAATGGTTTTCCCATTTCAATTCACAATTAAAAACACAACAAAATAAAAAAGATACAGTCCTTACTCAGGTTAACAGAAAGCACTGACCCATTTACCGTACTTCACAAAAAATATTATTTGCTATTCATGAATGAACAGCTGTGAGCAACAGCATATGGTTCTATGAGTCAAAATTCTAACCCCCTTTTAAAGTCCTTATGCACATATACAGGCAGACACAGAGAAATGGTATTGGTTTTATGGGTAGAAGGAAAAAAACTAAGAACCACAGTTCAATAACACCAGGTGACAGTGTTGCCGAGATAACTTCCTGTCCTTTAGCTTCCTTTCCCAGGTTTTATCCACTTTCTCTTGCAGGGCAATTGATGCACTAACTACAAAATCTTTTAGTTACTGGTTAAAGGCAACAGTTTACAGCAACTGGTGGAAGAAAAAAAACTGCATATCTTTTGGCGTCAGGTATTTTTGTTGCAGAGTGAGAGAAAAACACACAACACCTGCCCTTCCCATAGTCTAATGGCTTCTCACTGTATTGTTCTCACCAAAGCTGTTTGTTTGTCCAGGAACGAATCAGAGAGTTGTTGTCAGGGTGACGATCTTTGATTAGAGCCAAAAAAACTGCAGATGCTGGAATCCACCTCCTGATGCTACCTGGCTTGCTGTGTTCTTCCAGCGTCTGCTTGTCTACCTAGGGTGATGATCTTTATCATATATGACAAGTCACGCTTGCCAAATCCAATCAGCTATTTGTGACAAATCAAATCTCAGGCTGCACACACACACCCTGGTGCTCCAGTACCTACAAACAGCTTTCCCACCCTGCCTGACCAAAGCAACAGTAAAAACACCACACACAATGAGTAACTTGTTTTTAAAAGTGCAGTAATTCCTTCCACAGTTCTTTGATTTCAAGATGGCTGTTTCCTTCCCCTTCTAATCCACAATCAAAAGTACAGAAAATGAAATGATACCTTCTTAACATTGCTCAAAATATTCAAAATATTATTAGGATGAAATTTGTTGTAAAATTGGTAATGATACATGTTTTTATCAAAATGCAAGTAGTCCTGGAAGTAATGTGGTTTAGGTGTGTAACATAAATCTCTTGGCCTTACAATGTGCGCCCAATCACTGCACCCAGTGTGGTCTACTCTACACTGGAGAAACCAAAAGTAGACTGGGTTGATTTATGACACTTCAGTATTTTGCTTCTATAAAAGTCACCTTGCCTTTTGCTTCCTTTTAATTTTTAAAAATGTGCTGCATATGCACATTAGTTGCTCGTTAAACTCCCCGCAGAAAGTTAGGGCTGTTAATTAAGACTTGAATACATTTTTAAGAGCTTCACAATTTTCAGTAAAATGCTAATTAACTGCTTTGGCAAAGAAAAGAGTGTGTGCTGATATCATACATCCGGTGTTACATTTCAACTGAACATGCTCAGCTTTGAATGTTTTTTAAAAATGTGCGTGCACTTATACAATATAAAGCTGCAGCATAAGAAAGTTCTATTTTATTGAACAATATTTTCTCATCTTCTCATCTTCCTTTTAAAAAAGAGTTTGTTATTTTAGCTTTGTATCATTCTTTATTTCTATTTATTTCTGAGATTTCACTCCTACTGTACATGCCCCTGGGTGTCCAACAAACGCAGCAGTAAATAAATAAATTAAACTGTTAAATCTCATTTCTGAATGCAGTAAATAGTTCTCAAAGATTTTTAAAAAAATATTAAATTTAACATTAATTCATCCATTTTAATTAACCTTCTATTCCCATTTTCCTTAAATTCTCAAATCTCATTGGCTCAGAAGTTGGACTATTGGTCCCCCCATTTATTTGCCCATTGTTCACACGATGTCAGCTCACACTGTAGGAAAGTTACAGCACAAAAATATTCTGAGCTGAAGGCTGCAGAAATTCAAAAAAAGGCCTAACTTAACAGCTTAAGCTGTAACCTGTTTTGCTGTAGCAAGGTTTGGCTTATAAAGAAAACTTGATTACATTTCTTTAAGAAAACGTCTTCCTAAGCAGTAAAGCTGTGTAGCAGGAGCTGTGCATTGATTGTTCACTGAGACCAGGCAGGATCATTGAATAAGATGCAAGACGGGGGACAGAGCGTGTGTGCAGGAGGGTTGTTCTTGTATGAAGAGTGTGGTAGCAAGCTGTTTAGTCTACAAGTATTTTAAAAATCCTCAATGATTCACGAGGTTATGCTCGCCATTTTAAAAAGTGAGGATTTAAATTGGCTTCGCAGCTGTTAACATGCTGAGCACATATCCACAAACCCATAATCTCTTGTTCTGATTGTACCAGGGTTGATACAACCCACACTTTGGAATGCCTTACTTTAATCCCTTTCTTAGAGTCAAAAACCTATTGATCTGGGTGTGGAATGCACTCAATAGGGAAGTGTTCATAATCCTCTGGCATAAATCACACACCCAAGATCCTGAGCCAGTGGAAAATCCTCCAGTTGTGATAACACCTCAAAATTGATATATGTTGACTGCAAGAAGATGTATATGTAGTCAATGGCACCTTGCAAAATGGACAAGTCTGCAATTTTAACTAAGGCATGGGAATATTCTGACTGCTTTTCTCTGCCAGTGAAGAATGCAGTCTATTCAGATGTCTAAGAATACCAAACCTCAGTGACCTCTCTTCTGCAACAGTGAGTGGTGTTATGGACCAGGCCAGACCCCCTCAAAACATTTCAAGAAAGTAGGCCAGATCCTAACTTTTCCAGTTGTTTTAAGCAAGTGTAACGTGGATATTCCAGGAGGGACGCAGTTGGTCAACCCATGTTGTTTTAAACAAAACAGAATTTATTTACAAGCTTGCCAAATGAAACACAAACAATAGGGAACAGGATATCGAATAACTTAACCTATCTGAAAACCCAACAGATTATCCCAACCAATACATGCAACAATCTTACATTCATTTGCTTCATCCAAGGCACTGATATATATTGTCAATAATTGTGTCCTCAGATGTTGATCCCTTTGGCACTCCACTAGTTACTACGAGCAATACAGGTTGCTATCATGAAAATGCACATCACCCAATCCCAACTTCTGTTCAGTAATCAATGTTCTATTCTTAAAACTTGTTTTGCAACTGATGAATTTGTCACCTCAGTTGTCATGGTGATATTTGTATCCGTGCATGCTGACAGACCAATAACATCTGTTTCAATGATCTAAAAGGTTTCAGATGTCTTCCTGAGGAACTATATTGTCATTGAAGACAAATAATACAAATGCTTTGGGTGTCAGACCTGTTGTATGTAACTAACTTTTCTTGTGTGGACTGCATCACAGTGCTCCAGTTTCCTGAGTACATCTCATGTGAGATGCGTAAAGGGATGATATTTGCACTTGCCCAGTCAATCATGGTATATAGCATATGATGTCCATTCGTTTTTGTGTATGTCATTTGGATAGAGGTAAAGGCTTCAGCATTTTAGACAACATTGACGTGATATGTTTTTCACACGTACTGTTTGACTGAAATCTGCAAGCTGTAAAAATGCAGTTACATGTTGGAATTTTGTGACATGGTTGTGTGCAATGAATAGAAAATGAAACATCTTTGATATTGTAACTTGCTTAACCCTTTCTTCACTTTGGGTTTTTTTACAAATTGTAGTCAATGTCCTCTTGTACAACATAGCTTGCCTATTGTCAGAAAATACTGAACACCATCTTAGTGGGTGAGGCAAGGCACACATCAAACAGGACCTTAATGTTTCACTGAATGTGTTGATGGGCTGCAATAATTGTTCTACATCTGTAGACTCGGATTTTTTACTGGACTGCTACAATGGCGTCAAATTTGCATCCTTCCTTTGGGTTTGTCCAGAAGTGCTTTTGTGAAGGATTTGATGGGTATTGATGCAATGACCAGATCCTTCGGGGCAGCACGGTGGCTCAGTGGTTAGCACTGCTGCCGCACAGCACCAGGGACCCGGGTTCAATTCCCGCCTCTGGCAACTGTCTGTGTGGAGTTTGCACATTCTCCCCGTGTCTGTGTGGGTTTCCTCCGGGTGCTCTGGTTTCCTCCCACAGTCCAAAGATGTGCAGGTTAGGTGAATTAGCCATGCTAAATTGCCTGTAGTGTTATGTGCATTAGTCAGGGGGGAATGGGTCTGGGTGGGTTGCGCTTCAGAGGGCCGGTGTGGACTTGTTGGGCCGAATGGCCTGTTTCCACACTATAGTGAATCTAAAAAAAACTGCCCATCATGCTTTGAGAGCTATACGCTAGCCCATAAAGTAATGAGTGATTCTTTTTTTAAACAACAGAAAATAGAAGATAGAAATCATGTTTTTTTAAACAACATGAAGATAGACATCAAACATCTCACCATTGACTGGCAATCCATCACAATCTTCATTGTATAACTTCATGCTCTATAACAACAATGTAAGAACTTACATTTCACTGCCATGCATTTTTATTTGGCTTTTCTCCTCTTTCCTATTACTGCAGCTTTAAAAGGTCACTGTCTCATTTTAAAAAAGACTTGCAGGCTTATGCTTGGAGGTGGCATTGTATTTAAGAAGTGTGTGTTGCAGTGACGTGAATGCTTTTTCTTTTTATCATTATGCCTTTTCCAAGGGAGAAAATGTTGGAACCAATCAACAAATCTGCACAAGTAAGACTTTTCATGTGTAAATCTTATTTTTCTTGGTTTTTTTTTGTTTTTTTATCCAAGGATTGATTGAATTAGTTGGTTGAAGCTGTCTATTGGCACCATTCAAAAGCTGTTTTTGGCTGGCCTCAGAGCTATCCTGAGGCAGTAAGCTGGTATTTAATTAGAAGAAAGAAAACAAGCTACAGTACTCTATGCTTCAGTATGGGATTGTAGCCTTTAGTTGAGGTTCAGCACTTTGGTTATAGTTGCAATTTCAGCTCTGAACGTGGACAGGGATAGATGACTGATAGGTAAAGACTTTTCATAACAGCTGTACCGGTCTCACCTTTCAGCCGTTAGCCTCCACAACATGTTACTACAAGCTGTCACAATTATCACTATAACACCTACTTGATGCCATCTTGATGTCATTTGGAGTTTTCCATTTATTCATCTGTAGAATATATACCACAGCAAGTCTGGTTTTGTTGAGACAGATGTCCTAAGTTTGTTCACAATGCTAACTATTTAAATGGCTCCAAAGTCATGCTTAGATATGTAGTTTGGTCTCTTACTTACTAATATTAATGTATACCATATACACATGACTGACTAAATGAAGATACTGCTCTGACTCCATTACACAGAGAGGGTGAGACAAGTACCTTTATAATGAAACATCACCTGTTGTGATATCAGGCAATGATCTTAAGATTACAGGCCTATCTGGTCTGTATTGTGTGCCATCCTGCAGTCCTCCTGTGGAAAGGGCTTTGATTCATCTTCTTCCACCTGGTCCCAGAAACTTTTCTTGTTCTGAGTCACCTCTGCTCATTTGTCCTATCATGCATTGGTCTGAGGAGATGTACATTTCTGCATTCATATGTGCAAACATTTGTTTTGTGCAGAATCCTACACATTATAGCCAGGGTCCTATCATTTCTTATGCACTTCAGCAACTTTATGTAACAGTACATATCACTAAACACTTCCTCTAACTCAGCAACATCAATCAATGAGCAACTGATGATTGATCCTTCAACATAATGCTGTTGTGATTCATTGCTTCTGCTGAAGGCTTGGTCAGTCATGCGAGGTTAAGATACAACATTAGTGGAATGTAAAGGTCCAAATTGGCAGTGCTGGCATCAAATAAGCATTACACATTGATCCACACATCATTCTGCTTATTCTATACACTTCCATTGTATACTAGAGTCATGTTTCTTCAACATGAGCTGGCTATAATGCAATTGAAGAATTTAGACCATTATTTGCTGAACACAAACTTTCTTTACCTGTATTGGCTATAATGCGATTCCAGTCTCATTGGCCTAAATAGTCCTGCTATTATGTGATCTTCTTATAACGTGGATTTCACAGGAATGGAACCATTGCATTATAACAGGTTAAAAATCACACAACACCAGGTCATAGCCCAACAGGTTTATTTGGAAGCACTAGCTTTCGCAGCACTGCACCTTCATGAGGTGGTTGTGATTTTGGAGCTGTGCTCCAAAAGCTAGTGCTTCCAAATAAACCTGTTGGACTATAACCTGGTGTTGTGTGATTTTTAACTTTGTACACCCTAGTCCAACATCGGCAACTCCAAAGTATTATATCAGAACAGATTGTACCCATGCCAACTCTGTCCTCCCCAAGAAGGCATCCAGTGCAGTTCTTGGCAGAAGTTCTGGTGCCTGTTTCATCAACGTGCTTTAGAACCTAAATTGGCATATTGAAAACTATTGGTTACTAAGCAACTTATTATGTGGACTGGGACTTTAAGTCACTCTGAATTGACTTTTTTCAAAGAAAGTACAAACAGCATATGGAATAGGGGAAATTCCCTGCTCCCCACCCTGGTGTAAAAGTCAGGGGTGAGCTGCCCCTGCTTGGCTGCCTGTTAAATAGCTTGAGATGAAAGTTCTACCCCTATCAGGGAGAAGTCAGCCAATCAAGTTGAGTTCATTGATCCAGCAATGCCTCTAACAATAACCGCCATTGCATACAAGCAGTCCCAATATTGAGTGAACTGTGATAGAACCATTCATTCTTGATGAAGGGTTTTTGACTGAAACGTCGATTTTTCTACTCCTCCGATGATGTCTGATCTGCTGTGCTTTTCCAGCATCACACTCTTGACTGTAATGGAAACATACTCAAACATAAGTCTGGAGATTGGTTGGATTCAGGTTATCAAGCCCCAGTGAGGTGGATAGGTATCTGAGGTAGTCATTATTGGGAAACATAGGCATAGGGAACACAATTGGAGACCATCTCCCCCCATCTAGCCTCCAGTCAGTCAGGGCTTAGTTGGCAGTCTGGATATTTTATATCAGCTTCCCTTGCCATGGGGAAATCCCAGTGACTATGAAAGAAGGCCCATAAGGTGGCTATTGTAGATAAGTGCATTCTTCTCAGCCATGGTAAAGTACAGTAGGGTTGGGCTGCGGCAGGTTGGCAATCAAAATGGTGCTGCTGCTATCACACTCAATTTTATGATCTTTCATCTGCGCCCCTATCCCCAGAGGGCGATAGAATTCTGGCCAAGGGGGGCAAACTGAATTTAAATTTGGCCAGCTTAATTGAAGGATCTCACATTCTCAAGAATTACTTAACGCACATTATCAGGAAATATGATTGATGTGTGTCAGATGCTAATGGACTTGCCAGCAGTGTGCTTGTCAATGCATTTCTCTATTTAACAGGAGCAATAGACAATTTGTAGAAATCTGGAGTGGAATAAATTGTTAATTTATCTGTTTATCCACAAGCTAAAAATTGCAAGACACTTTGACTGCAGATGCATGATACTGATATCAGCGGCTGTCTACTTTGAGAGCTGCATCAATGTCAAAAAGAATTTTCCACAATTTCCAACTGTTAGCCTGACACTTAAATGTCAACACATGACAGGGCAAGAATGTAAACAGATAAAGTAACTGGAAGGACAAAATATTTGTTTTAATGAGTTTAGCCTGCATTCAAACATTTAGTTCCTGACTGTATCCACTATAATTTGTCTTTTCAAGGATTTTAGAATTTTCTTCCTTATAAGCAAGTGAAGCAGCTATAGGAGGCAATTATTTTCTTCTAAGCATTGTTCTGTCTTTTGTAATGTGCTATCCTCTCCTACACACATTGGAAAGGAAGTTAGAAGTTCCACTTATAAAGATGACATCCTGTATTATCCAAGTTTCAACATGTAGACCATATTGAGTACCATAAGACATAATTCTGATAATCACATATCTTCAAATGAAGTTTTTCAGACTGTGTATAAAGATATGTGTGAAATAGTGTGCAGAATTGTTCAGTTATTCATTCCCAATAAAGTGTCTGGCAGCAGGGGAGGAAATTATTGGATACAGCTGAGAGCATTGCTTTGGCTCTTTAATTCATCCATCTTCAGGTTTCCTGAGCAATCCCGGAGTGTGGGTGTGGAGACAAATAATATCTGTCAATGAATGGATTGCTGGCCAAATCTCTAGATTCAAGCAGAATTTTGGGTGGTTGACCTCTCCATTGATTCTGGAGTGTTCAGCTACTACAATTTGCGAGATGACAATTCCCTGGTTCTCTAACTTTTTTTCCTGTAGAACCTGTTATGGACTATGAGGGATTGCCCTGATATGCTGTTTCTCTGGGGATGCAAAGAAAGAAGCCAGTATGTGAAACCAGACAGGTGTAACTCAGAAATTGAGCAAAAGACTTTGTTGTCACTTGAATGTGGCTTAATGTTACAAAAGATTCAATGGGTCTTGCGATGGCAGAGAAAGTGAGTGGCATCCACATTCAGATGGCAATACATCTTCTCTGAATTCTCAATTATTCTCCTGCACAACACTCCTTGAGCTAAATCTTGTTGCTTTCCTCTGTCCTGAGGCACTTCCTCAGATCCCCATCTGAACAGCCAACACTGCCACTCACCTTCATCTCACCCTCACATCCATATCTCACAATCACCCTCCACAAACATTGTCTTTTCTCCCACCCTTCACACTGCATCTCTTACATCATAACTCACTACTTTCATTACTCGCAGAAAAGAACATTTAGTTCTGGTGAGAGCCAATCAGGCCACTTTGCAGGAAGAGGCCTTAGACAGAGTATGTGACCAATGGTGATGGAGAGATGGAGTGATGGAGTGAACCTATATACAGCAAACTTTGTTTTAACCAGCACCTAATGAATCAGCACTCTCGATAAACCGGCAAAATTTATGTATCTGTAGTTTACTGTAGTTTAATATATTTTGTGGAAGTTTACTGTATCATTCAGTCCAATTATTATAGCTTTTTCATTTGTTTACCTCATATATATATATATATACTTGTTGTTCAATAGTTGATTCAACTTTGAATCAATTTCCCCTCAAATACTGCAATCTACTGCAATGTCTGAGTAGTCAGTTGAGGGTCCGAGTGAGAAGTTTCATTTAAGGCAAAGTTGCATTATAATTTAATTGATTTATACTTTAAATAAAGTATAATAGTGATGTGTATACGCCTTGCATTACGCTTCTATTACTTAGTGTGTGTTTTTACAGTGGATTATATACACCTCTTGATTATCTGGAATATTTGATTAATCTGCATGCTCCTGGTTCCATAGGTGCCAGTTAATAAAAGGTTTGCTGTACCCAATGACAGAATTAAATATCACACTGCCACTTGTCAATTGACAGTTACTAATGCCAATTTGATGTCACCATTAGCACAATGATGACCTAGAACTCTTCATATATTGTTAGTTCTAAATTAATGTATTCCAATTTCTATTGACTCTTTGAGGATAATGGGGAGCTGATATGAGAGGGATACAAATAATCCTCAGAGGAGATTGTGCACTCTGCGAATGCATCATCACATGCACCCTCCACCAGTTCTGGGAGCAACATGCCATCCTGTCTCACATCTATGACAACGGCAATGACTGTTTTCACTGACCTAATGAATCGCCTATTGCTAGTACACATCCTTTTTTCTTCTTTCCCTTTTGTAGAGCTGACTAATTAGTGGTTGCCCCAACTGACTGCTCTACCATGACTGTCAGCTTCTAAAACCCCAGAGCAATGGTTCTTCTGCACTACTTGATTTTCATTTTGTTTATCAGTTACCCATTCTCTCTCTGCTTCCAGATCCTTAAGTTGAGGTGTGAGAGAAACTTGCTAGTGCTGGTGTTCCAAAAGATCTACTACTCTTGTCTTTCTAAGCAGTAGTGGGCTTGGACTTAGAAAGTGTTGAAGGAACATTAGTGAATTTCTGTTGTGCACCTTGTAGACGGTACACACTAATGCTACTATGCATCAAGAGAGTGAAGGTGGAGGGAGTGAATGTTTGTAGATCTGGTGTTAATTGAGTGGACAGCTTTATTCTAGATGGTGTCAAATTTCTTCAGTTGGGAGCATTCCATCACACTTCTGACTTGTGCTTTACATATTTGGTGCATAGATTCTGGGGAGTAGGAAGATAAGTTATTCATTACAGGATTCCTAGCATCTGAGTTCAGTTCCTTGTCAATGGTGACCATGAGATGTTGGTAGTTGGGATTCAGTGATGGTAATGACATTGAATATCAAGGATTTTGGTTAAATTCTCTTTTTTTATTACAGATAGTCATTCCTTGGCACTTGTATGGTGCAATGTTACCTGCCACTTGTCAGCGCAAGTCTGAATATTGTCCAGATCTTACTGCATTTAATTGAGGACATCATTGATATCTGAATGGTGCTGTACATTGTGCAATGATCAGCGAACATCCCCAGTTCTGATCTTATGGTGGAGGGAAAGTTGTTGATGAAGCAGCTGATGATGGCTGGGCCTAGAACACTATCTTGAGAAACGTCTTGCATTGTTTCAAGAATTATTTGTCATAAGTTAGCCGGAATTCAAAATCACCGAATTACTATTTTTGCTCATTTAGCTGCTTTAAAACTTTAAATTCTGTAGCAAAACACAATTTCCCCATCTACCAACTGGTTATGTTTAACTCACATGCATTTTCATTTCTGAAGCTCATACAAAGTAACAGTATGTGATTCTTCAACTACCCCCTTCCATTCGGCCCCATATCAACGTGAAAATCCAATCTTCGACGTTGTATTTCTAGCATCACAATCTTTATTGCAAGATTTCCTCCTAAGTCATTTTATAATTAATGGTACAATCCTATTTCAACCAACTGAGAACAAAAATTAGCTGGGAGTTTGTGTGCAATTTAGAAGCACCTTTATTTCCCTCTTAGTATCCCTTTGAGAATCTCATGCTAATATAATGCCAAACTCTTTCAATCTAACACCTTATTTTCTATTAACCATGAATAATCACAATCAATTTCAATGTGCAATGCCCAAACACACAGAAGTAAAAGGTAAAATGTTACTAATTGGCAGCTGCACCCCTAATAAAGTTTATTTTTGATTTTAAAGAGAAGGCTGTGTCATTTGATATTATGATTTTCTGATACATTTGGATCACTCTAACACTTAGCATTTTGTCTCTCTGTTCTCATTATATTTTCAGTAGCTTTCAATATTCCAGTTCTTCTGAAAAGTGGAAGAAGGAATGACAATTATTTTAATCTGGCAAGAAACCTCCCATCACACTGTTGATTTCAATTTGCTTTAATATTGTTCATGTCCAGTAGCGTTTGACACAATTTTTGGCATATTTCTGAGGAGTAGAATTTGTGATTCAACAGTTACATACCAAAGTTGTGTTTTTTTCGACATTTGTATTAAAAGATTGTTGGAGAAAGTAAAGTCATCTATCAGTAATAGGCTGAGATATTTGAGTGAATATTTGCAAATTATTGGTTTGCCTTGACCCAAGTCGTAGCTGTTGGTCAATCTTAAAGTGAACTCACAATTCTTTACCATTCTAAAACCCAGTATCCAAATAGTGGGCCTTGCTACATGTCATTGATGGTACTTATTAGTAAGAAAGCAATTCATTGATCTGGTGGGAGGTTTTGCATGCTGTTGGGTCACCTTGTAAAATCATTCTTTGTAATAGTTCTAAATGAGACAAGTTATATTTTTAAAAAATCAAACTTATGACATCTTCTGAAAAACATTATTTGTGTGACTATAAGAATTAAAGTTTCTTTAATGAGGGTTATTTTCCTGGTGAATTACTTTTGAATATATTCGCATATTATCTTTTTACTCTTCTATAATATTTCAGAATTCCCTCATACTTTACTGAGAATTATCTGAATTAATTCAATGTTCTTGTTTAGGATTAATATAAACATTCAGACTTTAAATTTCATATTATCCATCAAGTAAATCCCCTTTACAGGCAAATGTTAAATATCTTGACATAACTATTCAAAACATCAGGTTTCTTTTATGTGGTTTATTAAAGAAATTTAATGATCAGATATCTGATAGGTGAAGGTTACTATGACAAAGGTCTTATAAAATTGGCCCAGCTAGCATGTGAATACATAGTAAAAAAATTGTACAGCTGTACAATGGACAAGGTCGATTGGTCAAAGCTTGCTTTATATATATTTGCAATCCCCACAGGCAAGTGAAGTTTGAAACTATGCATACAAGGGGATAAGAGACTCATGCAACCATACTCACAGAGACAAATTCCAAATCACTATTATATCACTGTGTCTACATTTCTGGATTTACACAGAATTTTGAGGTGATCTGCAGCAGCTTTGGAATACTTGATTAAGGTCCTGTAGTGTTACTCCTTTCCTGATATTATTGAGAACAGGCACCCTGCTTACAGCTGTTTGATGTACAGTACGGATTCTGGCATTGGACTGAATAACCTCAGAAACCCATTGATTTCTGTAACTTTGAGCTATATTGAATTTGGATGAAAGACAATAGTTTTCTCCAAAGCCTGTACCGCAGTTCTATAGTTTTTGCCATCGAACAGCACTGTAGGTTTTTTACAACACTGATAGTGAGCAAGAGAACAAAGGCAAAGATTTGCAGTCAACAGTATAAGGCAAAGAATTCAAAGAAAGCTGTACACAAAAATTGAGCAGTCGTTGCGAAGTGGATATCACCTTTCAAAATTTTGATTTGTATTTGGTGTCAAGTCAAGGGAATCTCCAGGTATCTAGCAACAGTGATTCTCTCCAGGAAGGGAGGCAGACAATCATATTGAAGAATTCCCACAGATTATGAACAAGATAGTGAAATGCACTGATCATCCTTCACTTTCGATAATTTTACAGGGCATATATTGAAGATTATGAAAGATATATTTGATACTAAAATATCGTAAGTTAACTTTTTATTATATCAAAATGCTGCAGAAATGTTATCATTATGAAAAACTTGGTCATACACAAATATAAAAAATTGTGTTCCAGGATCAGAGGGTGCATCAGTAATGTTATTGTTTAGTATGCCATTAAATACCTAGTTATATGTTGTTAACAATGCTAAGTATTTTCCAGGGTTTTTAACAATGTTATGGTAAGATTGAAGTTTTCATCAGTTCAATGATTTCTAAGGATTGTCACCTGCAGGATCTTCAACAGAGAAAAATATCTACTGCAACTTATAGATTTCTGTCTTTAGTTGCACAACTATGGATACCAAAATAAACTGTTAATTCATTGGGTACTGAAGGTGAACATTGACAGTAATTGTGTTATTGTAACTGCGAACCAATGTCTTTCAAAGGATTAAATTATTTTCTGCCATCAACATATATAATGAGATACATTAGAATTATATATTCTAGTACATATTGTTTCCCAATGGAAAGAGAATGATATTTTCGTTCATTGGAATGTAGGTGTCATTGGCTAAGCCAGGATTTATTAACGATCTTTAATGCTTGGAAGACACTTATGTGTCAAAAACATTGCTGAGCATCTGGGCCAGACCAGGTAATGTTCCCTAAAGGGCGTTAGTGAGCCAGATGAGTTTTTACAATAACTGAGAGTGGTTACATGTTCAGCATTAATCTAGCTCCTTTGTTACAGCAGAGATTTGTAAATTCAGTTTCACCATCTGACATTTGGGATTCGATCCGATGTCCATGAATGATTAGCTTGGGGGTTCTGCATTACTAGTCCAGTGACATTACCACTATGTCCCCACTTTCCCAACTGCTTATGCTTATTTGATTAAGGACTTATTAAAAATTGTAGTTAAGTTGATGATTATTTTTGGATAAAACAACATAGTGTATGGATATGAAAGAGAAATACAATTAAATCTATAGGAGTAAATTGTTATTACACATGTATGAATATCAAGAACAATTAATACGTAAAATCAGCATATAACCAATTTTTGTCAATTCTAACATTATTGCAATAATTTAAATTTTGGGAATACTTTTATAATTCTTTAATCCTCAAATTATATAAAACTCTAAAATTAGCAATTCATGTCAACAATCACCTGATGAAGGAGCATCGCTCCGAAAGCTAGTGTGCTTCCAATTAAACCTGTTGGACTATAACCTGGTGTTGTGTGATTTTTAACCATGTCAATAAATGTCAACATTTTCAAGCAATTTCTGGGATAGTTAGTGATCTAATGTACAAAATCTCTCGTTTTAAATATTTTTTGATGTTCTTGATGTTGAAGAAAGATCTTCTTCATATTTTACAATATTATCCATTGGGTTTTATCTGGGTGAATTTTGCCTGGGAACTGTTTCTGCTCGACTCTCACAACTTGGTTGAAGGTGCAGCAAATGAGACTTGACTACCAGGACCTTTTCATTTCAGTAGAACTGATCATGGAGCTGTTGGATTGTTGCAAAGACCAGGTGATTTAGCCAGTTTAGAAAAGGAAAAGTGCCCTCCATATACAGTCAGGCCAATAGGTGACTCCAGTTCCATGTTCACCTACTTGACTAGAAATGGCCTCACGTGTCCACACAAGTCGCTTTTTTTTAACAAAGATAAACAGGACAACTAAAGACTGACAATGTTGAGAGAAGTTTTTTTTTACACAGTGGCTTCCCATGATAATGTATATCTGATTTAATCCTTTATGTTTAAAAGCTTCAGAGTAGAAACTATTTCTTTCACAATTTGAAACAAGGTGTCTGGAGTTTGCAGCTAAAATTGAGTCGATACTGTTAGTAATGAGAGAGCCAGAGAGTAGTGTAAGAATTGTGGCACCCTGGAACAGCTTGTGATGAGCTGCACACCATTGAGTCTAGAGACCACAGTATTATTAGAATTAGAACACACGAGGAAGAACAGTTTGGGACTCTGAACCAGACCAGTCTACAAAAGGTCAAGAACAAATTATGAAGACAGATTAGTCTAATATAACTGTAAGTCAAAGACTGATGTATTTAATATGAAAGTACAATAAATGCTATTGCAAGTATAAACATGAAGACAGACCTTAACTCTGTCTTCCCCTTGACCAATCTATAAAGAATTAGTTGCATTAATAGATTTAAACAGGTAAGATATAATGAGGATTACAGAGACTTGGCTGCAGGGTAACTGGGAATCAGAACTGAATATCTAACTGTTGTCAATTTTTTTTAGAAAGGACAGAAAAAAGAAAAGGAGGTGGAGTAGCACACCTGATTAAAAAGGAAATTAATGCAAATGTGTGGAAGGTTATTAGCTCTGGTAAAGTAGCATATGTATGGGTTGAGCTTAGAAACACCAGGGGTGGGAAATGATAGTAGGGCTTGCACATAAATCCACAAACAGTACTAGTAATATGGGGAAGGCATTAAAAATTGGAGATGCAAGTAATAAAGGTATGGACAACTTCATTCTGTATATAGTTTGGAACAATCAAATCAGTGGCAATATCATCGAGGAGGAATTCTTGGAGTGTATTCAGAATAAATTTATTAATCGATATGTTGAGGAACCAATTGGAACAAAAGACCATCTTGACTGAGTATTATGTAACAAGGAAGGATTAATTGACAATCTAGTTCTACGTGGGCCATTAGGGAAAAGTGATCACAATAGTATATGAAGGAACAGTGCTCCGAAAGCTAGTGCTTCCAAATAAACCTGTTGTTATATAACCTGGTGTTGTGTGATTTTTAAACTTTGAACACAAGAGGATTGAATTCTTCATGTTGGAGAGTGTGATAGTTGTTTCTGAAACTAGGGTTCTGAATTTAAATAAAGGACATTACAATGGTATGAGGTGTGAGCTAGCTATGATAAATTGGGGATTGTTATTGAAAGGGATGATGGTGGTTAGGCAATGGGAAACATTTAAAGAGCACACAGATGGACTTTAAAAATTATTCATCTGAGCCTAGCATAAAAATAAAATGAGGAACGTTGTCAGAACATGGCTAACAAAGAAGATTAGGGAAATGTATTAAATGTATAGAAGAGGCATACAAATGTGCCAAAATAAGCAGGAGACCAAAGGATTGGGAACAATTTATTAGCCAAAGGGAGACAAAGAGACTGATTAAGAAGAGGAACATAGAGTATGAAAATAATTTTACAGTGCACTTAATAGCCTGATATAAAAGCTTTTGCAGGTATGTGAAGACAAAAACATTAATGAAGATGAATATAGATTCCCGACATTCAGAATAAAATGAATTTATAATCAGGTACAAATAAAATAGATGAATAAAATAAAGAGTTGCGGACGATGGAGATCTGAAACAAGCAAAAACAGAAATTGCTGGAGAAGCTCACTAGGCCTGGCAACATCCATAAAGAGAGAACACAGTTAACATTTCAGGTCTAGTGACTCTTCTTCAGAACAGTTTGAAAACAGAAAATCAAATAGCTTTCAATTTAGCACTCCAAGAACAATCTTTATGAAAACACAGATTGAACAATAATTTTAATCAACAAATAATATAACAAAGCAACAAAATAAGTGTATTACAAACTGATCACAACAATCATTACACAAATCAATAAAAAAATCAACTACTTTAACAGCGATCGACAATCAAGCAACTTAACAAAATTCAATCCAGTGTGCTGTCAAGTGATACTATAAAAGACAAAAAATACCCAAAACTTCAGTCTGGCTATTTCAGTACCTGCTCCTTGTTGATAAGCTTTCAGTCTCAAAGGCAGAATTATGAACTTTCCAGAGAATTAAGCAAAAGTTAAAAATAGCAACACACTTCTAAGTGCTCTAGAAAGTGTGTTGCAAGCTGTATTCAACCCCAGAGCTCACTAAGGAATAAAAATTCCAGAATTATGAATTTCTGGAAGTGTTGAGAAAGACAGGGGATTCATTCTTTGCCCCTTGATGTTCAATAGCATTACCATTACTGAATGCCAATGATAAACATCCCTGGGTCTACCATTATGTGAAATTAACCAAGACTAGCCATATAAATTTAGTGACCTCAAGAACAGGTTAGAGGCAAGGAATCTGAGACTCACTCCCTGACTCCTCAAAGGTGGTCAGTGACTCATTGGGTTTAATGCACATTTTAATTTGTGTTCTTTTGGTGCAAGCAAATCACTTATAAGATACATGAAATCAGTCATTTGGTAGCACAGAACATTAGTATTGCTGGAAGAAAACGCATTTTGTCAAAACCTTTCATCTTGCACTCATTAGGACAAATGACCAGAGTACCAATAAAGTGGAAAACCAATGTGTATATTATGTAAGAGAAGAATTGGCATGTAGACACTTATTTGTATAGATATTGTTGTAAAGAAAGCACCAGTTAATTAAGTTATTTCAGTTTTTTTCACTAGATATTTAAAATTGACAATAACCGCAAGACTTGGTTTCAATTTTAAAAGTTAGGTTTACTCTGAATCATCAAGGCATTATCCTGAAATATGAACCAGTGAACCATTTTGTTGAGTTGGAACAGGCACAGTGTACATGTTTGCAAATTACGGGGTGCTGTGTTTTAATAAATGTCAGTTTCAGTTCAATCAATTGAATCCATCTTCAAACCTGACAATCCTTAATTGATTGTCAATGTAATTCTTCACACAATCAGGATTATTTAGCAATTACAGAATCACATCTAATGATGGACACTGCCTTGTCAGTTTTGCAAGCACAGACTGGTGGAGTATAAAATCAAGGAGGTAAAAAGAATGACTGCAGATGCTGGAAATCAGATTCTGGATTAGTGGTGCTGGAAGAGCACAACAGTTCAGGCAGCATCCAAGGAGCTTCGAAAACGACGTTTCGGGCAAAAGCCCTTCATCAGGAATAAAGGCAGTGAGCCTGAAGCATGGAGAGATAAGCTAGAGGAGGGTGGGGGTGGGGGGGAAAAGGGAAATGAGGAAACTGTTGAAGTCCACATTGATGCCCTGGGGTTGAAGTGTTCCGAGGCGGAAGATGAGGCGTTCTTCCTCCAGGCATCTGGTGGTGAGGGAGCGGCGGTGAAGGAGGCCCAGGATCTCCATGTCCTCGGCAGAGTGGGAGGGGGAGTTGAAATGTTGGGCTACGGGGTGGTGTGCTTGATTGGTGCGGGTGTCCCGGAGATGTTCCCTAAAGCGCTCTGCTACGAGGAGCCCAGTCTCCCCAATGTAGAGGAGACCGCATCGGGAGCAACAGATACAAGAAATGATATTAGTGGATGTGCAAGTAAAACTTTGATGGATGTGGAAGGCTCCTTTAGGGCCTTGGATAGAGGTGAAGGAGGAGGTGTTGGCGCAGGTTTTACAGTTCCTGCGGTGGCAGGGGAAAGTGCCAGGATGGGAGGGTGGGTTGTAGGGGGGGCGTGGACCTGACCAGGTAGTCACGGAGGGAACGGTCTTTGCGGAAGGCGGAAAGGGGTGGGGAGGGAAATATATTCCTGGTAGTGGAGTATAATCTTGCTTTTTGCAAACTGCTGAAGAACATGCCATCAGATATGATCCACAAATTTTTGTGATGTATGGCCTGCGTACCTCTATGGAACCCCTCAGCAGCCCCAAAGCAAGGACTTTGAATTAATTTGAAAGAGTTTGAACTTACAGTGAGCAATTTTCTTTCTCTATGGAGCACTGTAAAAAAAAGGTTTCTGAATCAAAAATTCAGAGGCTTTGAATTAACCTAATTTCATTCCATGGAGTTCCTTACTCAGGAAACGTTAGGCACAAAATAACCTATTCTAACTCCTAGGTAACTGTATAATTGACATCCCAATCACTCATACTGATTTTCTCAAACCCTGACTTTAACACTCTGACTCATCTACTCATTTACACATCAGTCACTCTGCCTAATCTACTATCCTACCTCCACATCCATCTATTTCCCTTACCCACCCTACCTGCCTAGCCACTTAACTCCCTCAATCTACCATCTTAAACATCTTACCTGCATACCTTTTCCAAGAAGCTTTGGACATTTAAACATGCCTACGAGGATACAATAGCTAATGTCATAAAACGGGAGCATGCTGCATAAGCTATCTCTGATCCAGGATATCAAAAGCAAGCAGCTCCATTTCAGGTAACTCTGCATTTCTAAAGAAGCTGACTTTGAAAATTTCAGCCAGAAATGTGGAACTCCGACGTGGCACAGTAAAATAAGAGCAACCTGGTAATTCTATGATAGTTATCATTCCTCAAAGTGTTTAGGTCAATGTTTTTACCTATTTGGTTATTTTGCAAGGACACTATGTATTTTATTTGTGTATCTAAATTGAAAAGTACAATCAATGACATATTAAATTTAATAGTTTGTAATATGAGGATCAGAGCTGAAAAATATGTTGCTGGAAAAGTGCAGCAGGTCAGGCAGCATCCCAGGAGCAGGAGAATCGACATTTTGGGCATAAGCCCTTCTTCAGGCCTATGCCCGAAACGTCGATTCACCTGCTCCTGGGATGCTGGCTGACCTGCTGCGCTTTTCCAGCAATACATTTTTCAGCTCTGATCTCCAGCATCTGCAGTCCTCACTTTCTCCCAATATGAGGATCAGTCTGCCTGCAACTCTTAGAAATTCCAAAACTTTAGTTTTCATGTTCACCTAACTAATATGGGAGATTTACTGCAGCCGAGCACCTGATGGTAACAGCCACGACTTGGACTTGTTCCTGTAGCAGTCAGCTCAATATATTTATAGCCAGAAATTTTCTAAAAGTGCGAGCTAATTACAGCACAGCAGGATTGAACAGGGGAATTAGGACTGAAGTGGATTTGTCAACCAACAGAATTTCTCTGTAGCTAATCAGACTGAAAAATTGAGAAATTAATAACTACAGAAGAAGGGAGAATTAAAGCGGCAAAATTAAATGTCAACTAAAACAAAATGGGTCAAAATAAAGATTGGTGAGAGTGAGAAAAAATTTTGCATTCTCAAAATTTCTGAAAACAACATACAACAAGAAGGAATGAGATTACATAGGTTCATTTCCATTGCCAGACAGATTTACTTGAAGCCCTTAACAATTATCATGAAAGATGTTTACTGAAATAGTGGCAATTGAATTTACTGCCTATGAAACACTCTTGAAGTTTGGTCGCTGTTAGAGTGTGGAAAATGAGGAAACCTGTTTATAAACAAAAACCTCCTACAAACAATAATATCATAATGGCTAATTAAACTGATTTTGTTGTTTAGATTGAGGGATAACCATGACTAGGACACTGAGGATCTCCTGCATCAATTTCAAATTGGTGACATCAGATCTTCTACATCTACCTCAGGCAGTAGGCAGGACGGGATTTAAGATCTCATCCAAAGCCACCACTTACGCAGTGCAGAACTCACTCCTGTAGGGTCGGGCTTGATTATTCTAAATTTGGACCTGAACTTGAACTCATTCCTGTACGATGCAGTTGCAATGTCACACTAACTCAGCCACAGTTGATAAATATAATGTTGCTAAAAGAGTACTTACAATTTTTCAATCTCACAATTACTGACCCTAAACATCAGTTGTGGTTTTGTTCATACTTATCACAGAAATGCAGCAAATCCACACTGAAAACAAAGGAATGTAGCCATTTTATTTATGCTGACATTTAGCAATCCATGCTTTTCCTTGCTTTTTACCATAAGTTGTAGATAATATTAAGTACCATTAGTCCCAACATTACTTTGACTGTAAGGTCTGGCCCATTGAGTGATTTGCTGATGTCAAAAGAATACAATTGTGAAATGCATGAAATGCAATGAGCCATTGTTTATCTCTGAAGTCATATCCTGTCTTTTCATCTCTGTAAACATTAGAGAAATATGTGGCTGACATTTTTCATTGTTATGTTTATCTAAAATGATTCTACATGCTGTGTACCACATATGTATTAGGAAGTATGAGTAGAATTGAAATGCAATTCTGGCATAATACTGAATGCTGTCTTTGAAAAGGAAACAGAAAAGGAACTACATGTGAAATCCATTGTAATACAATGTGGTATTACCGTTTAAGCCTGATAATGTATAGGCATTATAACTTTGAATGTTGTGCAGCCAAGCAAACTGACAAAGAGTTAGCTGGTCTGGACTTAGTGCAGGTTTTAATCTGCTTCTGAAGTTTGGGATGGAAGCTGAGATTGTTTGAACTGAGATGAAGGATGAACTGAGGATGATAATTTTTGATTCCAATTTCCTTTCCATTCCAGCATTTCTATACTGAAGTTTGGGATTTTCAGTTATTGATATGAACTGTCAAATGACATTTCCTCGGCTTATCTTCTCAACCATATCCAATTGGGATGTTTTAGAAAACAAGCCACTAAACTGAAAATTTGCATGATTTACTTTTACTTTCATCTGACTGATTAGTTAGCATTCAACAAGATATTGAAAAGAATATTATACTTTGACATCTAAGTCATTTTTCTGGAAATGCAAGCAAGGTTATACATAAAAAGAGGGAAATGATTTGTTGCATTATTAAACATGTAAATAAAAGATATCTAAAATAAAATAGATGCTTTTCAGATACATTATCATTCTGATCTTTTCTCATTAGGCTACTATTAATTCTCCCCATATGGTCATTCCTTCATCACAAGCAAATAAATAATTGATTGAAAACATTTGACATTTCAACTGTGAAGCTTCTTGTTATCGGTTTTGAAGGTCTTGATTTTCCAAATGCATAATGAGAAAGAATATTGTATAAATAAAAGAGAAATGTTTTGTTGGATATGTTAATAAATCTGTGCAATCAATGATTAAAAATCCCAAACAGAATATTTGAGGAGTTTGTGACTAGAGCAGAATACATCAATTCTGTTTTAAATATTTTGTACTTAGTGGACTCACAAAAGCAAGGTAATATCTCTTTGAATTCTACAAAAGATCAATTTCACATACATGCATTCTTTTGCATATTGTTTTATTTTCCACCTGATGAGTAAAATAGAGATCTGAATTGCTAATTTTGTTCCTTTTATGTGTTAATTTTTGAGAGTTTCCATCAACTTCATCTTTGTTTAAAGTGCAAATGATCAAGAGTAGGCATTAGAGAGGTTGTTTTGAAGACAATTATTAACAGTCTGTTGCATGCTCCTCTTACATATCTCCTGTATGCACACTTATACTGAGTCTACATCTCACAATGCCCCCCAACAACTCACTCTCCCCTCCCAGCATCTTCCCTTGCAACCACCGGAATTGCAAAGCCTGCGGCCACGCCTCTCCTCTCACCTCCGTCCAAGGCCCCAAAGGTACCTTCAGAGATTTACCTGCACCCCGATATGTGTCATTTACTGTATCCATTGCTCCTAATGCGGTCTCCTCTACACTGGGGAGACAGGATGCCTACTTGCAGACCACTCAGAGAACATCTCCGGGCCACATGCATGAAGCAACCCCACACCCCCATGACCGAATACTTTAACTTTCCCTCCTACTCCAGCAAGGACATGCAGATCCTGGGCCTTCTCCATTGTCAAACCCTAACCACCTGACGCCTGGAGGAACAACACCTCATCTTCTGCCTTGGGGCTGTCCAACCACATGGGATTAATGTGGATTCACCAGTTTCTTCATTTCCCCTCCCCCATCTTATACCAGATCCAACCTTTCAACTCAGCATTGCCCTCAAGACCTGTCCTATCTGTCCATCTTCCTTCCCACCTATTCGCTCCACCCTCCTCTCCAACTTATCACAATCACCCCCCATCTTCATCTAACTATCATACTCTCAGCTACCTTCCCCCCCCAACACCCCCAGTCCTACCCCACTTACCCATTTATCTCTCTATTCCCTTGGCTCACAAGCCTCATTCCAGATGAAAGACTTTTGCCCAAAACATCAATTCTCTTGCTCCTCAGATGCTGCCTGACCTGAAGTGCTTTTGCAGCACCATACTCTCGACTCTCACAATGGGGAGTCTGCTCTCACCATCCTCTTTTACTAAAACAGATCTACAGGTTTCTTGGTCTAGTGTGATTTCCTAACTGGAAGAGACTCTTGCACTGAACATGTCGTAGCTTATTGCATGTCAACAACTAGTTACAGGCTATATTGAATGTCTGTGATGTGATCAGTGCTGTAGCCATATGCTTTAGCAACATTACTCATTTTTTTAAGTTTTGAGGGTGATAGACTCTATATATATTGCATTGAGAGTATATCACAATGCAGACGAAGTCAACAACAGAAATGGCTTCCATTTCATCAATGTATAGGTTATCTATGATCATTGGTGCCACATCTCAGAGGTCTGTGGCAGTACCCTAGGAATAACCATGATGCCTATATAATTGAAACTCTTATCCTCTTGCTTCATTTCAAAGGACAGATACTTTACAAGGCTGGTTGCTGGGAGGCAAGGGCAACCATAGCTGAAGGTTCTATTATGTGACGTCCTGACAGAGGCTGACCACAGACACATGCAGCCCATTCTTCGACCAGGACAAGGTGAAGCTGATGATGGGTCTCCTGATGATGAGGTTCCAATCTCAGGTGGGTCAGGGAGATCTGGCAGTACAATCAGGACAGATTGTCCTTGCATGCTATGCTGTGAGAGTGCAAGAATTCTTCAGAAGAGAAAGGTGAGGGTATTGAAAAGGGGAACATCACCTTTGCATGATACAGCCCAGCAATATTGGACACAATAAACCACACAGGACTTCATTGATATCCAATTTTGATAGATGTAAAATGGGTGCAGTGATCACTCCATGACTGTAAATTTGTTGATCAAAAGATAAGAAGTCCATCTCTGCTCTGAGTGGCAAACACAAGCTTTGTTTGCTCTTTGGTTGCTTTTGTTGTTGCTGAACAAAGGTTAATGGTTTAAAGTGTTTGAAGGCTTTCTTGCATGTGATGGTCACACATTTAACTGTTATGAGATACTGGGCTACATTGGGCGTGGGGGTATGATAGTATTAACTTACACAAGGTTCTAGGATGGGATGTGGCTTAAAATATTAAACCTTGGAGTTTAATTTCAGCAACATAGCTTTCCTGGGTTGCCTAGAAGTTTCCAACAGAAGTAAAATAATTGAGATTGCTGAAGGTATAACTGAAAATTATAACTAAAGAGTACACACAACTACTGTCTTGTGTCAAAGTGTTTATATGATGCAAATACTGAAATGTTAGTCCTCATTGGAGCTGGAGGGTCAATGGTCTGGCCTATTTACGCTTTGCAGTTCTGGTCTGGTACATTTGTTAAGGACTGAAAGACAGCTGGCAACAGCAAGGGCTGCACTAGCACCAACTTGTTGCTCTCAGGCCTGCCAATACCCAGAAGAGAGCAAATCAGAAAGATTCACCTTACACGAGATCAGAGCCAGCATGTGAGAGCCACAACAGAGGATAACCTTGCTTGACCCAGTGGAAAAATCAATGTGCCTGCATCCTGTGTCACTCAGTGACAGACATTTGTATGATCTCACAGTAGGTAGTTCCCAAACGCAGAAGACATCCAACAAATTATTTCTTTGCTGGGCTGGCAATTATCTGGTCATGGCTTCCACGGCAAGCGAATGAAGGCACAACTTCGACTTTTTAGCTGTTGGGAGAGGGCATCCAATCCAGCCTGCTGGCTAATGTTATGAAGAGCATCTCCAGATGTATCCAGGCACATACAATGTATCTTCAGCAAAGAGCTCACTTATTACATAATTGTACCAATGCTGCACCTCCTTCATTCGGTTTTAAAGACATGTCATTGGCGATGTTTAATTTATGTACCCCTTGTCTCCAAAACACCAACTGTTAACATTACTTGTGGATGTGAAGACATTTTATGAGTTTAGACTAACAGAGTATGAGCACATCTGGGTAGCTACATCAAAATCTTATGCACAGCTGTGTACAGATCTGATAGTGGTTTCTAGCAGCTACAGACTTGATGTGGTGAAAATATTTGCAGTTGATGAACATCCCAGAATTGTTAATGGGTGCTTTAACTACCAGATTCTGTCCATAATGCTTGAAGCTATTGTGAAGTCAGAGCTCCCATTTATATCAAGAACAGGCCATTTAACCCACAAATTGTACAACACACAGAGATAGCAACAAAATAAATTTAACAAAACACATGAACCAAGAAGCTTAAAGTTCATTTAATACCAATATATCAAACAAACTAATCATTTTTTTAACAGCATAAGACAGCATTCTACATTCCAGGACGGTATTCATTTTTCTTTTGCTGTGTTGTGAGATACGAAATGCTGCTATACACCCACACACTTTTATTTTTTTTCCCAAATTTCTCTTGCATTTTTCAATCCTTCACCAGTGATTTATTTTTGAGAAAGAACTGCTCAAATAAACATTATTCATTTTCGAGACAGGCACTAAAATCTGACTAGGTACTTGATTATGTTAGAGATTATGGGCCAATAATCAATTTTGTCCTCTTCCATCTTGCATACATATTTTCTGTAAGGGCTGTTGTGTACGGTTCATAAGCAGGAATTCAGTTTAGCCTTTCAATCTTAATAGAGGAATATTTCACCTCGAGCTAACCTTCTTACCAAGACCTCTGCACAGATCAATGAATATAATTCAGTCTGAAGACTGCACTTATCATTTTTCTCAAAGGCCAAGGAGGTGAGGAGACAAATGATGGGGTACTACCTACCCTGGATCTTTCAGCATCATTGCTGACTATTTTCTCCTGGAGTGAGAAAGTAAGGGATTGAGTGAGATGAAGCTGCTTGACATATCTTTTAATGCTGGTGCAGGTGGGGGTGACCTGAGTGGTCTGTAGTGGAGAGGGCATGCAGGGCTAGTATTAGGGTTTGAGGAGGGTCACAACAAGTGAGTGAAGATGTTGCATACTAACATGAGGGTGTAGCATAAGCTTTTCCTGTGAGATGGGTGCACTAGCAGAGATGGAGTGAGTGCAGGGTAGCAGAGGGTGCCACGTATCCTGGCAGAGCAGACTCTTCTTCATATCATGCTGTTCATCCAGAGAGTTGAGACCACACTGACATGGAAAGCAGCCTTAGTTGGCAGGGTGTGATATTTATAGCCTTTTTTGATGGTCCTAGCTAATGAGGACAAGCCCTCCCCGAGCCACCCCATCCACCAGGAGGCCAAACTTCCTGTTGGTAAATCGAGGCACCAGTTTCTAATCTGCCATATCCTGTGGGACTATATGCAGTTGTGCAGCTTTGGAATGGCAGCACTAGTCCAGTTGGCACCAGTGGCAGGTATGCTGGTCTATTCCAGAATACCCAGCCGTTGGCAACTCCTTCTGGCCATGGTGAATCGGAGAATTGTGCTATCATTGGGCATGAGAGCTGCTATAAAAGTCAGGAAGGTAGTTAATGAGGTAAGTTTAGAATAATATCACGAGAAACGTATTAGGCCTTGTGGAGAGGAATCCTCCATGAAACGTAATGAAATTGACACTTAGCCAAAGAAACTCCTAAGATTCAACTATATATTCTAATCATTTTCCTTATAAAAAAAACCTACTACCCAATGTTTTTACAAGGAAAACTATGCATTTATTCTGTGTAATGAAATATTTTTGCCTTTTAATGGAAAATTAAAACATGTTGATCTTTGTGTCTGCATCAAACTGAATACGCAGAATTTGTTGGACTGAAGATTTAATTTAATAAATTAATGGCAGCCAGATCATGTACCACTGTTTATACTGAATTGTTTATAACATTACTATATATTGAACACAGGGGAATTTTGCAACAATATTGTATTTTCTAAATTTTGGAGAAGTGTAAATTCCATAAATAACTTCTGAATAATTTGAAAAATAGCTTGCCTTTATGTGAAAAAACTTGTGGCCCAGTTTGTTCAATGTTCGATTTCTGAATTATATGTTATTTCTAGCTTGTCACAGTAAATATCACATTCTCACAAGAAATAAACTACGTTGTTGCAATTTTTCAAAGTTAAATATTGTCAGCAACATGCTTATATTTAATAGTATAATTTGCTTAATTGAAATCGAGGCTGTTCACTTCCAAAATCTAGTGAAGCAGAAAAATAATTCCATAAGGTATGTACTTATGACAGGAAGAAAAGAAGAGCTGTATATTATTTAAATAGAGAGACTGTAAAAAGTATAGCACCAAGGGATTTGGAAACCCTTCTGCATAAATCACAGAAAATGAGGATACAAACTCAGCAGGTAATAGGGAAGGCAAATGGAATGTTGGCCTTTGTTTCAAAGGCAATGGAGTATAAAAATATGGAAGTCTTGCTAAAACTACACAGGACAGGAGTCAGACCACACCTAGAATACTGTGAACAGTTTTGGGCCCCTTTTTTAAGGAAGGATATACTGGCATTATCCAGAGAAGGTTCACTAGGTTGATCCCAGGGATGGAGAAATTGTCTCATGAGGAGAGGTTGAGTAAACTGGGCTTGTACTCATTGGAGTTTAGAAGAATGAGAATCAACCTTATTTGAAACATTTAAGATTTGAAGAGACTTGACAGATTTAGATGTGGAAAGGCTGTCCTCTTTTGGGAAAGTCTAGGATCAGAAGAAATGATCTCAGAATAAGAGGTCGCCCATTCATGACAGAGATTAGGAGGAATTTCCTTTTTCTCAGAGGGTAGAATTTGTAGAATTCTTTACTTTAGTGGGCTGTACAGATTGGGTTGTTAAGTGTAGAGGTAGACAGATTTTTAGTTACTAAGGGAATTGCCAAATGTGGAGAACAGGCAGAAAAGTGGAGTTGAAGATTACAAATCACCCATGATCTTCATTGATTGGCTAGGCAAACTCGATGGGCTGAATGACCGGTGTTTGCTTCTTTGTCTTATGGTCCTATTAGATCTGACAGGAACAGGTTTGTTATATTTTCATAACCGTAAGTAGAAAGAGATAATGGGCCAGATTTTTCAAGGAGTGGCAATCACACTCAAATTGTTCCTCCACTTCCTTTCTACACAACAAAAGGTCTCCACACTTCTAATGGGAAATTCTAATCAAGGCTCCTTCAGAAATGCATAGAATATTTCAAATCTGACTTGCCTGAGTAGGATAGTTGTGGGAAGTTAAAGCTTAGGATTTTCATAACCACATTGATGGTAGAACAAGGCTAGATTTCAGTAATTCTCATTTTATTTGTTCAATGCATCTATTATGAAATTTTCAGAACCTGTTGCTTATATTTGAATATCATCACTGTTGTTATGTGGGCAAGCCAGCAGCAAATTAATCTGTAGTTGATTGTCAAGGCTTGTTCAATAGCTACATAGGCTAAATTTGTTCAGCTAATTGCTGTGATACACATTGTGCAAAGCAACATGCCTTAGGCATTACTATTCTTGTTGCATTGCTACCCCTACTTCTACTGATATTAAGTGCAGTTTGTGAGTAAAGACAGAAGATCTGCTTTTGGAAAGCAACTCTCAAGGGTACCAGTGATTATGTCTAAATAAATGTGAACAAAGAGACCTTGGAGTGTAGGTTAATAGCTCCTTTAAAGTAGAGTCACAGGTAGATATGATAGTGAGGAAAGCGTTTGCTATGCTTTCCTTTATTGATCAGAGTATTGAGTACAGGAGTTGGGAGACCATGAAGCTGCTGTACAGGACGTTGGTTAGGCCACTTTTGGAAAATTACGGGCAATTCTGGTCTCTTTCCTATCGGAAGGATGTTGTGAAACTTGAAAGGGTTTGGAAAAGATTTACAAGGATGTTGCCAGAGTTGGAGGATTTGAGCTATAGGGAGAGGCTGAATTGCCTGGGGCTGTTTTCCCTGGAGCATTGGAGGTTGAGGGGGGGACATTATACAGATTTATAAAATCATGAGGGGCATGGATAGGGCAAATAGACAAAGTCTTTTCCCTGGCTTGGGGGAATCCAGACCTAGAGGGTGTAGGTTTAGGGTGAGAGGGGAAAGATATAAAAGAGACCTAAGGGGCAACTTTTTCATGCAGAGGGTGGTGTGCGTGTGGAATGGGCTGCCAAAGGAAGTGGTGGTGGCTTGTATAATTGCAACACTTAAAAGGCATCTGCTTGGGTATATGCTGGCAGGTGGGACTAGATTGGGTTGGGATATCTGGTCGGTATGGATGAGTTGGACTGAAGGATCTGTTTCCATGCTGTACATCTCTATGACTCTATGCGGTTGTACTAACTGCTATAACGCAGTAAGCCTTCATTGTGTAAATAAGTAACACAATATTTTGGATACAGAAAAGTTACACAAACAATGTTACACACTCTTATTAACAATGCCAACTATTGTAATACATTCCAACTAACATCCACAGGAACACTAAAGCAAATAAGAACAGCAATTAGGAATTTGTGCCTCAAAGGCCCTAATTTCCACAGACATGGATCCTGTGTATTTGCCAATTAAACTGACTTTGCTGTGTCCACTATGTGTAATGTCCCAGCCAGTTCCAATGTCTGGTGAATGGCAAGGAACACAGCTCTGCCTTTTTACCTCCTAGTATGTCAAAGGCCCCTTTACCTTACATTCCCAGTCAGCCCATTTTCCCCATGTAGAAATCCACCATATTGAACTTTGCCATCAACCTACTTCCTTGCATCCTCACCCCTGACAGTGAAACTTAATAATGTCTACCATGGTCCTGTATGTTTCCCCTGTGGAAGCCATGAAGGTGGTCACTACCAATAATACCCCCTCCCATAGCCTAGCATTCTATCCAATGCTGTACCACATACATTCTCTTATACCTTGACTTTCCCCTTTCATCATCCTTGCCCCCATCATAATCCATGCCTCTACTTTCCATTCCTAGCCTTGGTTTGTCTTATTCCCATTTCTGTCAATGAATCCTCTTCTTATTTGATAGTTTTCCTTGACCCCTCCCCAGTGGTCAACACATGGTCTCTCAGATTCTATTCGTACCAGGCTTCTGACTGGCCTTGACAGATAGCCCCTACGTGACTGGCCAGACCCCTGACAGATGATATATGATTCTCTGACTGCTTATTCTGGTCCTTCAGGACTGACTGTTGCCAACTCCCAGACTTTAATCATGCATATTCTCTGACTGTAACTGATACAAATGAAAGACTGACTGTGACAAAGCCCATGGTCTGTGGACTGTGCTCTTGATGGACGGTAGCCCTCTCTTAATTGGACTGAGGACTAGCCCCTATGTTCTCATTGACTTGGCCATTTGGTTAATAAACATGCATTATGTCTGCTGTGTAGGCAGCTGGCATATGCTGGTGTTAGATGAACATCTTGGAATGCCATTCAGCAAATCGCAGATGCTTCGAATAGGTGCTAAATGAGCGTGCTCTAAGAGAGCAAGCGAACAGCCGTGAGATGCAATCTCAGAGAATCTGGGAGCTGGGTGCCTGTCCCTCCACAGAAAAAAAAACATTCATGCAGCAGCCTTTCGATGATGGTTGCTGGTGAGGTCTGAATGTAAGTCTGTACTTCCTGGAAGTCCTACAAGTGACATTAAACAGGTCCCATGAGGATCCTGCAGGATCAGCAATTATCAGTTGCCAACATCAGTGGATGAGGGGTGTGCTGGGCTGGTGCCCATGGTTTGGACCCAGAGATGCTGTTGCATGGTGACCAACATTGAAGCTGTTTGCAGCCTAAGTCCTCAGGTACTTGCTCTGACTTTCACATCAAGAATTCTCAGCATCTGATTTGCTTGTGGTGGACTATAAAATAGAAAAATATATGTTACTTGCAAATAATTATGTTATTTGAGGGCAATAATCCCCCTTGACAGGCAAAATATCACTATCTCCTGAAAATCTCACCTTGACACTCAGAATTTAGTGAAAAAAATAGCAAGTCGCTCATGTGTCAAGATGGGCCTCAGCTGACTTTTCAAGAGTTCTGACAGATTTCTTTAAGTAGCCCAATTCACTCAGGCCTCTATAATATTCTGCCAAATGTGTGTCACACTAAATTCAAGTTGTCAAGGTCAAACTTCTTACTTACTTATTTGGAACTTGCATTTTGTCAAATTAAAACACACAATTGTTTAAAGCCAAACTCTTTGTCACCTTTAAGACCACTCAGAGTCATAGTCATAGAGATGTACAGCATGGAAGCAGACCCGTCAGTCCAACTCATCCATGCCAAAACCAGATATCCTAGATTAATCTAGTCCCATTTGCCAGCACTCTATCCATATCCTTCTAAACCCTTCTTATTCATATACCCATTCAGATGTCTTTTAAATGTTGTAGTTGTACCAGCCTCCACCACTTCCTCTGGCAGCTCATTCCATACACGCACCATCCTCTGTGTGACAAGTTGCCCCTTAGATTCCTTTTCAATCTTTTCCCTCTTATCCTAATCCTATGCCCTCTAGTTCTGGACTCTCCCAACCCAGGGAAAAGCCCTTGTCCACTTACCCTATCCATGTCCCTCATGATTTTATAAACCTCTATAAGGTCACCCCTCAGCCACAGATACTCAGGGAAAACTGCCCCAGACTATTCAGCTTCTCCATATAACTTAAACCCTCTAACCCGAGCAATAGCCTTGTAACCCTTTCAAGTTTCACAACATCCTTCTTATAGGTGGGAGGCCAGAATTGCCCACAATATTCAGTGAGTGAGGCCAGTTTCTCACAAGCAGCTGCCTTAAGTTCACTGACAGAAATTCAAGTTAAATAACTGAAAATTATAGCTAAGATTAGGACCCTGACAGTTAGTAATATTGTCAAAATCTTACAGCACAGATCACTTGTGGGCTCAGTCTATATTAATTCAGCAATGCACAGCAACAACAGGCAATTCCACTCTTTCAACACCTAAAAGTATGCAATTGGACACATTGAATTATCCAGGTCAAAGCCCTGTAAGTGACAGCAATAATGATGCCTCCACTCTGTGGCAATCCACTATGCCATCTGCATTTGAACCATCTCAGTGAAGCAGAGGGTGGTAGATGGACAACAACAGTCATTTTTTTGATGACGTGACTTATCCTGCCCATGTACACTCCAACACAAATAGTCAGTATTGTGATGAAAGCTCTGTCATATATAGTAAAATCCTCATTTTAAGAGTTTGGAATTTTAACTAGTGGCACATTGAAGTTGGTCCATTTTTTGTGAAAAGTTTAATGGTTAACTCAATCAGTCTTTTCAGAAACATGATTTTGGTTTAGTGAAGGGATGAATGATAAACTCCAGAGATGATATTGGAAGTTTGTTTATATTGTTTGGAATTATGACAAGAGAGACAGGACTTGAAAGACATAAGACATTAGTTTGATGTTGGGTTTAGAATAATCAAGGCCTGATTAGAAAAACCAAGAGATTAGAGAGCTTTTGGCCAGCTCGAAGCAGACTTGCCTGGATAAGAAGCCAGTATATTTTCTCCTTGAAAAGGCAGATTTTTCAGAGCTGTTAGGGAATAGGTCACCTTTGAGAAATAATTTATTTTGTAAAACTACCAAATCAGTAGTGTTTGGTTAAAATTGCAGATCATTAATAGACTGGGAAAAACTAAAATCTCAGTTATGAAAGGATTTGAAGAAAATATGTTGCGGTACAGGTTGGGAGGGGAAGGAAAATGTCTTTGGATTTTGATGAATTGAAAAATGATAATGTTGATGAGTAGATGGGATTTTGCTTTGTCGAGGGTTTTGAAATCTTGCAATCTATTACATTTAGATAATTTGATTTGATTTAGCCCTTTGTATAATAAACCTCTGTGTTATTGTTAAACCAAATCAGCAGCCTTATGTATTTACATTTCTATGAAAGACCACTACATTATAGTTTTTAAAAAATGATAAGAATTCATAAATCATTCTGTCACCTGATTTGCCCAGCAGTCATATCAGCTGGGATCATAATAACATGCACACAAGGTGCTCAAAGAATGTTTCTACTTCCCAGATCATTCGTTAGGAGCCTTGTAGTGCTTGGTAGAGTCCGTGCCAAGGTTCAATGCCATCCATTGTATTTTGCACTTCTTCACCATTATAACAGCAGTGTTTCCCTTGCACTATAATGCAACCAGCTGGTGCACAGGAGGGGATTTTAAAAATTGGAGCAAGAAGAAGAAACTAATAAAAGGAAAAAGGGAAATATATGAGGAAACAAACAGTCCCTTTCTACCTGGGCTACCATGAACAGCACATTTAACTGAGAGCCCTATCAATGCAAAGCCAATGGTTACACACCAAACTTTCTCTCTGTCATTGACCATCACAATGATTGAATGCAACAATTATAGCCAATTCTTGAAATGTGTATGTTGCCTGCATCAGGAGCAATGGGCATGCAGTAATTCTGCATTGCAATCTCTTCATCTGATCAGTTTTATTGCCACTAACTTTTCACAGCTAAAATAATTAGTTATTTCCTGAGTTTTCACATTTATTATTCACACCAACTGAACTTGTGTGGGAGGCTGAGAAAATGAAATGCAGAATATGAAATCAATTACTTTGTGTATTTAAAGATTTGCTATGCACTGGTGAGATTTTATGACTTGGAAATGGGTATTTGGTGCAGGTGGGTGTAATGTAGCTGTTGAGGTGACAAGGGAAGTGCAGACATATTCTCAGTACTAAGGATTAAAAAAACAGAAGTGAGATTTCTAGTCTTGTGAATTTTATTTTAACGAAGTCATGATGCATATGCTCTGGTCTTCAATTGCAATTTATACCAGCAGACACAACTTAATTTGTCATTTGGCCACAAAGCCTTCATTATACTTGTCCTTCTGCAGGGCAAACATGCCAGTTTTCCAAGTGTCAAAGCATAAGGTTGCTGGAAATCGAGAACATGGGCTTAAGTGACTATCATCAACATTTCCCCACAGCTTCTGCCTATATCTTCTTCATATTAACATAGGAGATCAGAGAACTCCTGTGAAAATTCTATCACATGGCTTTCTTTGTTAGAGTTACTCCAAGATAACAATGAAATTTAATGCAGCAAAGAAATGCAGTTGCAATGCATATTGAAAATTACCCTGAAACACTACGTGAAATGAACCAACTGATGTTTTATTGAGCAGAGTCAATATCTGGTCTGTGGTATCATAGCAAACATTAGCAGATATAATAGTTTTTGTTAGAACAAGGAGCTAGAAGTATGTATCAGGAGTGGTCCTAGTTTCTGTCCATTGGCCCTTGAGGAGTATTTGTTTGATATCACATTAGGATTTGTCTCTTTTAAAAAGACAAAGAATTCCTACTTGGACAGGATGTGTCTATTTTCATGGAATCACAGTCAAAAAATGCAAGCGGCTTCAATAGTTATAAGTTAAAATAGCTAAAATAGATGGAAGAAAATGGAAATATCACATATATATATTTCAATACTACCAGGTCACACCATGATGTTTTGATCTAACCATTCACTATTTGGATACCGAAGCTTAGTGTTACATTTTGCTGAGTGAAACTAAAAATTATCAATCTCAAATATATATCATAAAGTACACTAACCAGAATGCAAAATACACAAGAACAGATCTGTTCGTAGAAGTACTTCAGCTAATAGAATAATTCAGTGACTGTCACCTGATCATAAAGTATGATGTACAAACACAATCAGGTGTCCCTCATTGCTATTACAATGTCATTGCAAATTTTTATGCCTTTCTGCATTTTAAATCTAAACAAAGCTATTTTATACAGGCAACCTACACAAAATCAATTTCAACGTTATGATTGAAATGTTATTTCTTCTCAAGTTGGTGCTGGAATAAAACTATTAATCCATTGAGATATTAGTTAGATTAGTGGAGGACTAGTTTATGAGACCACATGATTCTTAGCAGAAGAAGCAAAAAAATGCAATGATCAAGCATTGAATAACAAATCCACTTTTACAAGAACTCTCATGTTACAATTTTAAAAAGATTATTTGAAAGTGCCAGCAGAAATTGATAGGTCTATTTATAAATAAGAACATTCAGTATCTTTGGCTCTGTAGATAGAGAAATTATCCTAGTAATAACTTCAAGGAGGAAAGAGAGTGGAGGTTGAGTTCGATGATATTTAATTGTTGAAAAATCCAAAACCATGGGTTTTCCATTCACTACACTGAATATAATGGCAGGACCATATTTAAATTGTTTGCACTTGATTTCCAATTGTAGTCTGAAGGCTGTGATGATATTTGGCTGTCATGCACAGGGGTAAATTGAGAGGAAAACTGGACATGCGTGAGAGAGTGGAATAGCAGTACATCAGGAGGCTGGGGCTCCTATACTGGGGTTTGGTTGGCCAATAGAGTTGATATTAGCGAGTTCAGTCATCTCCCTTGGACAGAATTGGAAGACAAGCAAGGAATAGTAGTTTAGACAGAGAGTTGAATGCTGGAGAGGTAGCTGTAAGTCAGAGAAGCAATTGGTCATTGGAGAGAGAGTTGCAGGCCAGAGAAGCAGTTAGATATTAGGGAGGCTGTTAAGGATTGATGCACATTAAGAAGTCTGAGGTGGAGTTTCAGTATGGAAATAAGTTGCAGTTTGGAGATCAGATGGGACAGCATTTTTTATGCCGTTAATGTTAAGTATGCAATAAATGGAGAAAGTGAAGGGAAATTTAATGGTGTTACACAAAATAATAAGTGGTCTTGATAAAATAGGTAACAGGAAGCTATTTTCACCGACAGGAAGGGCAAGGACAAAGATTTAAAAGGATCAGCAAAAAAAAACAGAAAGGAGATGAGGATAATTTACTTCATGAAGTAAGTTATGATGATATGGAAATAGGCTACCTGAAAGGATAATAGAAAAATTGAATAACTCTTTCATACAGCTAGTTTACACATGATCAACTGATGGACTCATTCTGTATGCTTTAGATCTATGAGTTCTCAATTTCCTCTGGATAAAGGAAATACCATTGCTCTGGATTTTCAACATTTTTTGCCAATTCCCCGGTGCAACAATGACAGAAAGGTTGAGGTTTGTATTATTCTACGTAGCCATAACATTTTGTTGTCACTGGGTTTCTGAACTTTTGATATGCTTTCTGGCACACCTTAAAATTGGGGGCTATTGCAGCACAGAATTAGCTATTTGGTCCATCATGTTCATTTTGGCTCCCTGTAAGAAGTATGCAATTATTCTGCTCTTCAGCTATAAAAGGTTTCTCTTCGAGTACTTAACAAATTCCCTTTGAAAGTTACTGTAAAATCTCAGCTTACAGCAACTTGCAGAAGAAAAAAATCCTTACCTTTAATTCTGTTGCCCGGCAGCAAATCTGTGTTCCTTGGTTACTGATGGTTCTGCCTGTGGAAACAGTTTCAAAATTGTTCATGATCTTGAACATATCGATCATATCTCCTCTTAACCTTTTTTTCTCTAAGGAGAACAACCCCAGCCCTTTTGGTTTCTCCACTTAACTGAAATCCTTCATTCTTGACACCATACTCCTGGATTCATCACTAAAGCTGCCCCAAAAGCACAGTGCTACAATCCATCACCAAACCCTGTCAATTACAGGATGTAAACATGCCACAGGCTGCAGACCTGAGGTGGGCATTCCTTTTATAGTTTTCTTTTTAAATGTGCCAGTCTCCATCATCCAGTGCATCTCAATTTAAACAAGACATTCAAGATTTCAACCCCTCTTCAACAATCAGATGATTCTAGTCTCTAAGGCACAAAAACACAATTGCAGAATTCAAGGCCTGCAGTTGCATTTTATTTTCTCATCCTTTTGTGCAAATATGAAACAGTAATGACTGCCTTAGAGTAGCCCCAAGGCCACTCAAAATGACATGAAACAGAAAGCTTTGGCACTCCTGGGGATGGATGTAATTCAGCTTTATATGTGCTAGGGTGAGTGAGTTGAAGACAAAAAATTTTGCCTTGAAAATATTTTTCTCCTCGTCTGTTAAAATGTTTTATCACATGATTGGCTGATTAAACAGAGACTGTAATATCTTATTCAATGGTACGATTCTAAAAATTATTTTTAATTTGTTTGAATAAGGCTGCATACAATCTGCTGGTGATGGGGCTATACATACAGATAATGTGCAAAACATTGACTTGGTAAAATTCTGTCACTGAACTAAGCAGAAAGCTATAACCTTGACATTCGCTAGCTGGGGCTCAGTGGTAGTTCGCTTTAGCTCATTCATCAGAAGCTTCAGAGTCGAATCCCATTCCTGAGACTTGGTAACAAAATCTAATTTAACACACCATTCTAGCATTGAGGGGTGGGGTTGTAGCCTTTATAATATAGATGCTTCCTTTGTTAGTAGCTGCTCAACAGTGGCATGCAATTGTGGTTGTCAGGGTTCACCAACTCTATTTCAAGCACTCTTAACTAACCCAAATTACTAATGCTGCATGATATTGCAAAGACAATAGATTTTTCTTTTTGAAGGTGAATTCTTTCTTCAATTAATAATTAGACTATTATATAATTAAAACCCAATTCCAACCTCGACCCACAACATTATTAAGGTAAAAACAAGGACTGAACATGCTGGAAACCAGAGTCTAAATTAGAGTGGTGCTGGAAAAGCACAGCAGTTCAGGCAGCATCCGAGGAGCAGGAAAATTGACGCAAAAGCCTTCATCAGGAATAGCAGCAGCATTATTAAGGTGCAAACTAATGTCTCCTCGCAACACTGAATGAGTTACTTTAACTCGACACCAAAGGTACAGTACTCAATCATAATAGGCTACCTTCATAAAAAATAATATTTCCTATAAATCCAAGAGCTTTACTTAACAACATTGCAAGTTCATACATGTATAAAAAAGTAAGCATTGAAGTTGAAGAAATCTTATTGAATTGATAGAAAGGATGATCTAAAGACTAAGCAAATAAATGTGAAAGTTTCCTGAGATTGGGTAAATAAAAATAATCTATGTACTATGCAAGGCATTTTCCACTCAGTCAGTATCAGACTGTACTTTTTACCTAAACTTTGGATTATCTGAGAAATTAAGGTATTGAAAATCTGGATGGTAAGGCTAATCAAGCTCCAACAGCCCACTTCTGTTTTATAGAATCCTTACAATATGAAAACAGGCCCTTCACCCCAACAAGTCCATACCGACCCTCCAAAGAGCAATCCACCCAGACTCATTCCCCTACATTTACTCCTGACTAATGCAACCATTCCCTAACATTCCTGAACACTATGGGCAATTTAGCATGGCCAATTCACCTAACCTGCACACCTTTTGAATTGTGTGTGGAAACCGGAGCACCTGGAGGAAACCCACCCACTGACATGGAGAGAACATGCAAACTCCACACAGACAGTTGCCCGAGGTTGAAATCGAACCTGCATCTCTAATGCTGTGAGGCAGCAGTGCTAACCACTGAGCCACCTTGCTGCCGTAATGGGAGGCAACCAACATTCCAGGAGAAATGTTAACTGTGAATCTCATTACCACTGTTAGTCACCATTTTGAACTTAACTCTGAACGGCCAGAGTTCCTAAATCTGCCAGATTAACCCAGATCAAGATGATTGAACCTAGGAGATAAGTACTTGGTTACCCACCCTAGACCCCACTTCTCCACGATATATTCACTATGCCTGCCTGGATCAATCATGTACCTTGATGCTTCCAAATTCCACTGTCATCCTCCTTCTTGTCCCCCTCCCCACTCATGTCCCCTGAACTCCACCCGAGACCTCTGAAGCCCACCCTGCTCTATGAATCTCTGGAGCCTCACAGCCAGTGAGCTTTAGAGGTCTAGAGTTTTGGCATCCTGGGTCCCCATATTTTGCTGGGCCATCCCTTCACCAACAGAATTATGTTTCTAGCAGGCCTAATAAGATAAATTCCAGCCCCATATCACTAATTCTTAATGAGACAAACCTTTCATTGTGTTTACACTTATGCTGCATATACTCAAGTGAGGTAATGGGTTATCAATCCAATAGGGTCCTTTCAACCTCACCAATTTATTCCTGGACGCACTTTCAATGTGACTGAATAAAGTTTTTGGATTTATAGAACATGTTACTTTTTGTGAAGTTAGTCTATTATGATTGAATGTGCATTCTGCTTTTGATGCAGAGTTAATGTAGCTTATTCAATATTGACAGCAAACATTAGTTTGGATCCTAACGATGCTGTGGGATAGTTTGTTTGGTATGATATCTTCAAAGACAAACTGGAAACTAAGTCAGTTTTTTGTTACAAGTTGGGCTCGTTGTCAGTGTTCTTCCCTCCACTCAAGAAGGGGGGAAGGGGGAGAATAAAACTGCCCCTGTGGCATCAGCTTCCAAGACAGTGCAATTGAGTAACTTAGAAGCAAGTACTCAAATCCAGAAGTTCCTTTTAACAACAAGTAGTAGCATGACGCAATGGCTGGCCAAAAGTCAAACCACCAGGTTAGATCATGAAACAATGCTACAAGAAAAATATGCAAGTAAGTACAATTTTAGGGGATCAAATATTTTTTAAGTTAAGTACATTAGTTTTATTCAAGCAATTTCAGAGGTAAACTGTCGCACAAGTTCCAACTGCAGATCAATCATAATGAAAATAATATCATGCAACATACAATCAAGTTGACAATGATCTTGACATGGCACATGACTTACCACAAGACTTGATGGAAATCCAACTCTTAAGGAAAACTAACAAGAATAAGGTCATTCTTTAATATTAATTATTAATAGTTTCAATAGGTTTAGTTAAAGTTCAATTGACAAAGAGCAATATTATTACAAGATATACTTTTAAAATGCGCATTAAAATAATATCCAGCATTAGAATTAAGGGAGAGAACTTTCTGTACATTTCTCCATTTCTTTGCCCAATAGCAACATTTGTGGGGAGTTTATCAACTTGTGGTTCATCAACTGAGAGGTTTTTGCAATAATCTAATATATTGCTTCACGTAAAGAAACAAAAAGGAAATATGGAGAAGCACAAATTAGTTCAGATTCATCCATTTGAAGAAAGGAAAGCATTCACTCACTTGAATAAAAGAAAGCACCTTCAGGGAAAAGAAAGCCCCTTAAAGAAATATAAATGAGAAAACTAACTGGGAAAATTAAGAATAATAACTGTCAAGCCAATTATTTCAGTTATAAAACAAAAACAATTTGTCTAAGATGTTTTTAGTGCTTTTCCAACTCATTCTACTGAACAAAATAAATTCAACGCACGAATCTATGTAAACTGAGCATTTTTGCTTAGAATTCAGATTATGAAACAATTAAAGGTATCATATGTAATTAATGATTCTGGAACAACCCAGTTTGGTAGGCAGCTCATTCCTGAAGAACGGCTTATGCCCGAAACGTCGATTCTCCTGCTCCTCGGATGCTGCCTGGCCTGCTGTGTTTTTCCAGCACCACATTTTTCAACTCTGGTACTCCAGCATCTGCAGTCCTCACTTTCTCCTATTTCATAATATATTTTTTGTTCCATATATATTATCATTTATTGAATTTTTGTCACTTAAACCATGATCAGGCAGAATAAACATGATTCTTGAAAGGTAAATTATATTTGACAAATTCATTATTTTTTGAAGCTATAACTACGAAGATAAATAAAGGGGAACCATTGTACAGACGTTAGATTTCTGGAAGGCATTTGATAAGGTGCAAATCAAAAGCTGAATATGTGAGATTAGAACTTGAGGAGTTGGTAGTGTGGAATGAGCTGCCAGAAGAAGTGGTGGAAGCTGGGATAATTACAACATTTAAAAGGCATCTGTGTGGGTATACAAATAGGAAGAGCTTAGAGAGAAAAAGGGAAAATGCTGGCAAATGGGATGAGATTTATTTAGGGTGTCTGCTTGCTATGCATGAGTTGGACAGAAGGGTCTGTTTCTGTGTTGCACATCTCTATGATTCTGTAACTCTAATTGGCATGGATATAGGATTGGTTAAAGGAAAACAGAAATAAGGATAAGAGAGGCATTTTCAAGTTCCCAGACTGTAACTAGTTCAGGGCCAGCAAGGAATTTTGTGCACTCCATATGATTAGACAAAGGAACTAAAAATGGAACTTGCCCATTTGATGTTAATGTGTGACAGTGTGCACATTGGATGATATTTGCCATTGCATAGGGTGAGTCATCTGGCTTAGTCGTGTGGTTCTCAACATATTATCTATGCAATGTTGCAAGTGTCACTGGGCAAACTGCTTGGTGAGTGAGCTGGAAATTCCCATCACTGGGGCAACCTTCCAAGCTCAAATCCCCTGGGTCCAACAATTATGGAGAATGCCCTCCAGACATTGCTGGACGGGATCATGTAAGAGAGCTCTGTCCTTTTCCTGGCTAACCAGAGAGAAAGGCCATTTTGTCAAACCAATCCAGCTGGGGCAGAGATCACAGCATGGGTCAGTGCGGCGGTTTCACTGAAGAGGGGCAGGCATTAGTGCCACAAGATGGTCAATCTCCTGTGCTCCACAAAGGTAACTGGCACCATGTTGGACACCCACAGCCGACAAAACATCCCATGCTTTCCAGCTATTTGCATAGTCTGAACTTAGCCATGGGTGCTCAGCATCAATTTTTCCCCTCCCTCCACCTTATCTCAGTCCCAACCCTCGGATTCAGCACCGCCCTCTTGACCTGCAATCTTCTTCCCGACCTCTCCGCCCCCACCCACTCTCTGGCCTATCACCCTCACCCTCACCTCCTTCCACCTATCGTATTCCCAGCACCCCTCCCCCAAATTCCCTCCCCCCTACCTTTTATCTCAGCCCGCTTGGCACACCAGCGCATTCCTGAAGAAGGGCTTACGCCTGAAACATCAATTCTCCTGCTCCTCGGATGCTGCCTGGCCTGCTGTGTTTTTCCAGCACCACACTTTTCAACTCTGGTACTCCAGCATCTGCAGTCCTCACTTCCTCTCTGCTCAGTGTCAATGTCAAAGTAAGAGAGAGAGAGATGGGGTTTTTTGCTTATACTGTGGGCGTCTTTTCCTTTTAAGGTTGTTTCAGGGTTGTTCTGGAAGGTACCCACAAAAGCACCCTGACAGCTTCTTCTCAGGACACTCCAGTTGTGTTTTGCCTCTCCGCCTATTCTCTGCCTCTGAATCTAATATCTCTGAGGTCAAACCCAAGCACCTGAGACTCCCAGCAGGCAGATCCCTCTATACTGGAAATCACCAGAGGACTGTCTTCAAAGTTACCAAGGCATAACACCAGGCTTTCTCCACCCAAGCTGTGGAAAACAGAGCATCACCTAAATGTATACAGAAGGAGAACAAGAAAAAAAAGATTCCATCGACATGTTGTTGATATGTGTGTTCACACATTGTGTAAAGTCAGCACTTTCATCAATATTTATCCTCACCTCCACATTACTTTTTCTGGTGTAGTCTTATTGCTGCGCAAAGATTGAGTTATTTGAAAAGATGCAAAAGGGGCATCTTCAATCAGCAAAAGGATATTTTGCATTTCAATTGCCAAACATTAGTTCCGATGCCATAATCAACAAAATGAATGACTGGAGATAGCCTCATCCATCATGAAACCACACAGTTGTAAGTTTGGGTTTGCAGACTAGAAATTAGGATGAATTTCATAGGGGAGGAACCAAGGTTTGCAAGACTGTGAAATGACCAATAAGCTACTCACACAATACATTGCCACAATTATGCCATGTTCTGGAGAAAACAGATACATGAATCGCAGCTCTTTGCAATGTAAACTGCCAGAGAGGATGATCGAGTCTGGTTAGAATACATTGAAGACTCAGCACTCAGACTCTCAAGGATTGTGCTGGAGAAAAGCTCAGAACAGGCATTTCCAGAATGAGTGACAATCTCTACCCTATTCATCATGAAGACATCCACGCCTTGATGTGACTTGTATGTCTTTTGGCACAAGAACTTTTTAATGCAAGCATCCAGGGGCATGAGATAGTGGAAATCCTCAATGCATCCCAGGTGTTTTATCACTAACATTAGTCTAAAGGCAAGGTTAGCACAGGCACTTTATCTTTCTTAGAAGTGAGGAATCACCTCCACATTTGAAAGAAGAGCTGCACGTTTTATTGCGCAAGCAATAAAAACAAGGAAATCTCTGTTACTATTGGGGAATACACTAGGCAGACAGCTGTCTGACAACTGTTCAAACAAAATTATAGTTAGCAATTAGAAAGCCTTCACTCAGCTCAGTCATCCTAGATGCTGATGGCAGTAATATACTCACTGGACTTTTGAGCTCTCCAGGACATTGACCTAGCTTAAAGATAAAATAGAAAGTGCTGGAGAAATTCATCAGCTCCGGCAGCATCTGTAGAGAGAAAACCAAGTTTAGAGTCTGATATGACTCTTCTTCATCTCTCTGAAGCTGATCCTGGCATATCTCAAAATCCTTACTCTCAATTTCCTGCTTAGAGCATTCCTCTTGCTCCTACATCTCCTCATCATGAGCACATACCCAATGTACTGATTCAAATTGTGGAGGGCAGAGCACACCACAATGAGGCAGGGGCACTGTCTGGACTGAACAGCATGGCACTGCATCACTGGCCCAGGCATCAGAACCTCATCATCAGGAGGCCGATGCTCTGTTCCACACTGACCCTGGTCAAATGGATCACACCCTGCACCTTTGGGAAGCCAGTGATGGATAAGAATCCTGATGACCTCACTGCCTGACTGGTTAGGTGAAGATGGAGCCCGAATAGGTGAGGTCTGGCAAACATTGCATCAGTGATATCCTGCAGATATTTATGAGTGAAGAATTATGAAATGAAACAGAGATCCCCAGTTGCTCCCTGAAATTGACTCACTTCCAAAAATCGTACAGGCAGCTGTAACTTTGAGAGCTACCAGGATGGGATTACGAGAGAGCATTCGTCCTCATCCAGTAACTGGCATTGGTGTGACATGATGGCAAGTGACATCCTTCTGTACTGGGTCTCAGTCATTTGCAGAGATCAACATTGAAGCTTGCAGAACCCTCCACCTTCTTGATGGATCTTGTCCTGCTGTTTCTCCCTTTGGATGCTGTCCAGCAGTCGGTGGGAGCTGCAGTTCATATTGGGCCTGGAGAAGATGTTCTCATTAACTTCTTTGCTATTCTCTTCAGATTGGCAACCCACAATATTCAACATTCATTTCCTAGCCAGCTGGCATACTGTCTGTACTATCTACTAGGTGTAGCGCCTTGTTAAGCCTACTTGATGGTATCTTCCAAACCCATGATCTATCCCACCGAGATTGACAAGGAGAGCAGATGTATTAGTATACCAGCAAGAGAATGTTCCCCTCCAAGCCATAGCCATTCTGACACAAAACCAAATCTCTGTTCCTTCACTGATTTGAATCAAGACCCTGACAGATCCTGCCTGATAGTATTGGGTGCATCTGTATCAGATGGAATATAACAGTTCAATAAGTTGGCTCATTACTGCCTTCTGAAAGACTATTTGGAATAGGCAGTAAATGCTTGCCTTGCCAAAGACACATATTCCAATAAAAGAATAAAAGTAGCTATACAGCGCTTTGTTGAGAATATGTCTTCAGTACTTGTGCAGTTTTGGACTACATATATAAGGAAGGATTTCCTTTCAATGAAGATAATAAGGGAAAGTCACTAGATTGGTTTCTGCAATCAAAGAATTGTCACAACAACAGTACCCTCTGGAGTTGAGAAGAATGAAAAGATTGAAAGCAACAACATTGTGATATGGTTTGACAAGATAAATATTGAGGTTGGTTCCGAAATTCAGAAGAAGACAGCACTGTCTCAGCATTAATGGTTACCATTTTGGATTGAAATCAAGAAGCATTTCTTCACTTAGAGACTTGTTAACCTTTGGAATTGTCTAACATTGAGCATTGTGAATGGTCCATCATTGAATATTTCATTGATTTTTGTGACTGCAGGGAATTCAGAGTATGAGGCAATAGGTGAAAAATGCAATTGAGGCCAAAGATCAACATGATTGTATTAAATAGTGGAGCAAACTTGAAAGGCCATATGATGAAATCTATTTCTAATGCTCTTATATGTAATGTTCTTTTCAATGCATTTATTTTCATTACAAATTGAAATTATATTTTACAGGAAAGTATGACATCTGTGGAAGAATAAATCTCATGAATATTTTATAGCCAAAAACAATATTAATATATTATCTTCTCATTTAAATTACAATTATGTATCAGCATGCATGCATCATTACTTGACTAAAAATGCTCTCAACAATATAAACCTTATCTCCATTCTTTAATAATTTGTATTGTGAAAATGTCTATATTTTTCCTTAATCTCAGAATTCTGCAACCAACTATGCAATACCCACCTAAGTCAAATACTAATTCCATGTGCAAAATTTGATTTACCCAGTTCCAGACAGCCAAGGGTGGTCTTTTTTCTTTTTTATCACAGGATGTAGTATCTCTTGATAGGCCAGCATTTATTACCCATTTCTAATTGCCATTGAGAAGATGGTGGTGAACTGTCTTTTGAACTGCTGCAGTCCAAGTCGTGTAGCTACATTCACTGTGACTGTTGAAAAGAGTTCTAGGATTTATCTCCAGTGATAGTGAATGAACAGAGATATAGTTCCAAGTCAGAATGCTGTGTACGATTTGGAGGTGAACTTGCAGCCAGTGATGTTTCCATGTATCTCCTCTTTCTGTCCTGTAAGGTGGTGGAGATTGCATGTTCACCAAGTGTTGTGAATGGGGCATTAGTAATTCGCTGCCATGCATTATGTAGATGATATCCATTGCTGGTCCTGTGCACCAGAGTCGAGGGAATACGTGTTTAAGGTGGTCGCTTGGGTAGCAATCAAGCAGGCTGCTTTGACTTGCATAATGTTGAGATTCTCAAGCCTTGTTTAGGTAGACATTGTAGACTGATTGCATTGTAGCCATGGTGCATTTTTGGTGAAGTGAATGAATGTTAAAGGTAATAGCCAATCACATAGCTTACTTTGAACTTTTTGAATGTTGTTGGCACTGCATCCATTCAGGGAAATAGAGACTAATTTATCACACTCCTGACTTTGACCTTATAGATGGTGGAGTGATTTATTTGGAGACAGAAGATGAATTACTTGCTGCAGAATTTGAAACTATGTACAGGGCTGCAGTCCAGTTCATTTTTTTAATCAATGGAAATGACCAGAATTTGTACAGTGGGAATACCAGTGATGGTAATACCATTGTGAGTCAAAGGAAGATGATGAGATTCTCTTTTTGGAGAAGATCACTGGTTGACAGTTGTGTTGTGTGCATTTTACTTGCTATTCGTCTGTCCATGCCTAAATGTTGCATACAGACACAGACATGCTTCTGTATCTAAGGCTTGCAAATGGTCCAGAATATTATACAATCAAAAACAAGTGTCGCAGCATCTGACTGTATGATGGAGGGAAACCCAATGATGAAGCAATTGTTGGGTGTGGGACATGCTGAGTAATAAATAGGGTTCTTGTAGCACATTTGCAGTGTCCCTACCTCTGTTCCATCAGCCTTGAGTTCCCACCTGTTCCAGAGGTGTCAGAGAAAATATCTGAGCAGAAAAATGAACAAGTTGAGTTGGGAACTACTTAACCAGTGAAAAGTTCATTTCGATGATCCTTCTTGCACAGAAATGCTTTTTGCATCATCTCACAATGCAAAGCTCTGATGATGAAAGTATGACATTTTATTTCTGGAATCATCTTTCAGAGTAAATTGTTTCTTCCTATCTACTTTATGTAATGCTTTAACCATCTTAAACTCGACAACCAAAGCATCCTATATGCAAGGTAATCTAAACTTAGCCCATGGACCCTGATAATTTAATTCTCTAGCCCTGGTATTATTCTGCTGAACCTGTACTGCACATCTGTTGCAAGGGATGATGCTTGGAATTAAATGCAGTACTAACCAGAGCTCTTTCCAACTGTAAGGAAATTTCTACACATTTATTTCCAACAAGTATGCTGCAGAGGCTAAAATGTCATTAGGCTTTGAATTATTTTTGTGTGTATTCACACATTTTCAGTAATTTCTATACGTAGGCCTCTGCACCTCCACAGTTCACAGCTTCACACCATTTTGAGAAGACTCTCACCCATCTTTCTTAGTTCCAAATATGAATGAGTTCACATTTGTCCTCTTTGTTTCTATTGTCAATGTTTTGTCCATAGTAGCACTAGATGTCTGTTTTAATGAGTTTCAACAATTGCCACTATTGAGAATACTAACAGTATTCCTCAACAGTTAAATTTCTAAAAATGCTTTCAATATACTTTGTTAATTTTGTAAAGTAGCTATCATTAATTTTTGCATAAGCAATAACTGATTCATGGATATTGACAATGTAACAAGACTGCACTCTAGTCCTGGGTAAGATTCTAAGGCAGGAAACAATATAGCCTTCTTTTTTAATAGAATCCCTACAATGTGGAAACAGGCCATTACGTCCATTCTGACCCTTCAAAGGACATAGAGTCATAGAGATGTACAGCATGGAAACAGACCCTTCGGTCCAACTTGTCCACGCCGACCAGATATCCCAAACCAATCTAGTTCCACCTGCCAGCGCCCGGCCCATATCCCTCCAAACCCTTCCTATTCATATACCCATCCAAATGCCTCTTAAATGTTGCAATTGTACCAGCCTCCACCACATCCTCTGGCAGCTCATTCCATACACGTATCACCCTCTGCATGAAAAATTGCCCCTTAGGTCTCTTTTATATCTTTCCCCTCTAAATCTATGCCCTTCAGTTCTGGACTCCCTGATCCCAGGAAAAAGACTTTGTCTATTTATCCTATCCATGCCCCTCATAATTTTGTAAACCTCTATAAGGTCACCCCTCAGCCTCTGACGCTCCAGGGAAAACAGCCCCAGCCTGTTCAGCCTTTCCCTATAGCTAAAATCCTCCAACCCTGGCAACATCCTTGTAAATCTTTTCTGAACCCTTTCAAGTTTCACAACATCTTTCCAATAGGAAGGATACCAGAATTGCATGCAGTATTCCAACAGTGACCTAACCAATGTCCTTTACAGCCGCAACATGACCTCCCAACTCCT
>NC_057723.1:47739525-47758387 GCF_004010195.1 Chiloscyllium plagiosum
TGTTGCTGTTGCAAATTCCTCATTGCTTCTATCTGTCTCTCCAACCGATCCACTCGATCTGATAAGATTCACATCCAACAGCATTTATGGCAGACATAATCCGCAGTAACCCTTAAACTCTCTTTTAACTCCCACATCTGACAAGAAGTACATATCACTGCAAAGGCCATTTTTGCTCCTTCACAATCTACAGACCCAGAAAATAACACCGTCTCATTCCTCTACAAAACACTGCCTCACGTTAAATTAATAGCTATGGCTTATATTTTAAGTTTAATCAAGAGACTTATCTCCAAAAACATATCATCAAGAAAGAACCCACTAATACAGCTTTTCTCTTGGACAGACTTAAAAGAACAATTAACTTATCTGATTCTGTGTTGTGAACTTCACCCAAACCGGTTCCTCCAAGATTAGTTGTGAAATTCACTGTTCGTTAATTTTCCCAGATGCACTCCGATGTCCAGCGACACATGAATTCAAAACAGCAAAGGCAGTACCTGTGCAGGTTCTCTCTCTCTCTCTCTCTCCTGCATCCCACCCAGACGAGCCCCCTACCCTAACCCTGCATTTCCCATCACCAATCCCCATAACCTGCACACCTCGGGACTGTGAGAGGAAACCAGAGCACCATGCAGACACAGGGAGAATGTGAAAACTCCAAACAGACAGTTGCCCAATCAAACCCAGTCCCTTGCAATGTGAGGCAGGAGTACTAACTATTGAGTCACCATGTTGCCTCTATAATAATGAATATCATTTAACAATAAGACCTGCATTTTATACTAATGCTGGGGGCTCATCATCAGGGTAACAGTCAGAGTAAACATGCCTCTGCTTGGCTGGCATGCTCTACATATAAAATAATGCCTGTCTGATTATTAATTGGCTTGAAGTGGGCTTTCCACTTCATTGGGTAGGATGTCCTTTCTCTGAGAGCCAATCAAATTGTCAGCCACACCAGGTGACCCAGTGACCACTATTGGGATTATAATCTGTCCTAGAAGGTGACGTACCTTAACGAAACCAAAATGAAAGCTTAATTGTTTGCTCATGGGGAAGGCTCTGTGAGTGATTTAAAGGTGTTAAGATCACCATGGGAGTGGAGAAAGGGAATCCCAGGAAGGAGGATTACCTGCAGTGAGACCTCCAGAGAACACTGATATCCAGAAAGGTCGGCACCCCAGGTTTTTGCTGACAGATTGAACATTCGATGTTACCCACCCCTGATATAGGTAAAATCTCAGTATGGTAGCAAAAGGCACTTAAATAGCCTGACTCCTTCACTATCAGAATTACAGCAGAAATAATTAGGTGTGGGCACAGTGTCACTATGGCCTCCTTCCTGCCTAACATCTCAGGGATGAGAAAAGAGGTTGAAAATTTCTAGCCGAAGAGATTTCTCTGCAGAGCAGAGTCCAATTGCTTTAATTGAAATAACCATATAATTCCAATGCCATCTTTATCTATTATTTAGAGCAGTATAATGTCTGTTTTTGTTGCAGTTTACGTCACCTATGGGAATTACAGCTAATCAAGTGTTCTAGTAGCCTTTGTACACACATGCAAATCAAGTTTAATACCAACAAGGAACAATTTCTAAACAGTGCAAACTGCCGTCCTGTCAGTCTAGACATTGACAATAATTATTTATATCCACCGGACTTGATGCTGCATGTTTCAATTTGTGCATTGTCTGCCTATGTGTTGCTGGATATCACTAATGTCTTCAATTTGACTCTTTATAGTCAAAGATTAGCCTGGATTGGAGCTTTTCATGCTAATGCTTTAGACGTATAGTTCTCACAATTTAATGATAGTGCAATGAAATTCCAGACATCTTTATCACAATGTGTATTCATCTGCTGCATTAGACATGTCCCCTGCTGGTGTTATATTGGCAATTGATTCAGTTTATTATTCATGCATTCAAAAAAATCCCTTAAACCTTGTAATCCATGTCAACTAGAATTCTGACCGTTTCCAAAGTCTGCTTAAGATACTATAATCTTCCCTGCTATCTTGTTCTTTTTGCAGATTTTTGGGGATTTAGATAACTATTGGAGTCTGAAGATATCTTATTCCTCATAGCCCCCGACTCCTCCTCACCCCTCATATTTATTCATTTTTTGTTTTACCAATAACACCTCAAAGAAGCATGAAGACCTTTGTTATTGTCAGATTCAAACAGTCTGTCACAAGGTTCTCATCCACTATTCATATTTGGCCTTGATAGTAACTTGCAGAATAGTTGAAACCTTACGAAATTTCAACAAGACCAGACAGAGATTCCCACGAGGTTAAGAGAAATAGTGGAGAAGCATAAATGGAAGTTATCTACATAAATATGGTACCTGACCATATATACTTGGGAATGTTAAGATAAAATGTGATCGTGTCTAAGTGTTTCTTAATTTACTCATTAATGGAACTGCAGCTAAGAAATTCTATCCTTTTATCCACGAATGTCAAGACTCAGGAGAAATTTTATGTTCAGCAGAGAGGGGAAAGCAGAAGTTATGTGCATCCCACTATTTGCAGCTTGCAAATCAGTTTTTGAGACAAGGGGGGAAAGAGATGTTAAGGAGAAGAATAGATCTGAGGATTCTGTCATGTTTGATGGTTTCATCTGGTTGCTGCCTCAACAATGGCACTCTCATTCGGACAATCATCATTTCCTCCATGGAATTAATGGAATGTACTAATGTTTGATCCCTACATATTAGTTCTTGCTATATCTGATTTGCTTCAAATTGTCCCACAAGAAAGATGAAACTGTGGCTGTTATGGATGAATTGTTGGTGTTTTGGATGTAATTGTGGAAGGTGGCTGAGAAGCTTGCAGCATTAATAAGTGTGAGTGCATCATGAAATGATGAATGTGAACTATGAGTAATGATTTGTCATTGGGATGGTGTTTATTGAGTAATGTGAGAGATTAACAGTGTAGGAAATTGGTAGGTTACCACATTTGAAGATACATTCACTAAGTATGTGAGTTAGCTTGCCGAGCTTGAAGGTTTGTTTTCAGACTTTTTGGGACCATACATCACTTTTTGGGTGATGTTACCTATGGCATCACCAATATCAGGGATCATAGTGGAAGCAGTAATGCAGACACTTGAGCAAGCTACCTTCCCACCTAGGAGAAAGTGAGGTCTGCAGATGCTGGAGATCAAAGTTGAAACTTTATTGCTGGAACAGCACAGTTTGGGTGATGTTACCTATGGCATCACCAATATCAGGGATCATAGTGGAAGAAGTAATGCAGACACTTGAGCAAGCTACCTTCCCACCTATCCAACCCAAACTTTGGGTGGGCTACATAGATGACACCTTTGTCATCACAAAATGGAACAAATTAGAGGAAACAAACAACACTATCAACAATATCCTGATAGGCATAAAATTCACAAAAGAGGAGGAGAATGACACCAGACTCCCATTCCTAGACGTGACTGTTAAATGTAAAGGTAACGGAGAGCTTCAAACCAGTGCCTGCAGAAAAAAATAACAAACACAGACCAAATACTTAACTTCAGAAGCAATCATCCCAACATCCATAAACAGAGCTGCATTATGACATTATTTCAATGAGCTACATCACACTGCAGCACCCAAGAACTGCAAAAACAGAAGAAAAATATCTATACTTTTTCAAGAAAAACGGGCACCCAATAACCACAATCTGCCAATCCCTCAGAAACAAACCCAAATAAGCAGACATAATGCAACCAAAAACTATAGCCACATTACCTTACATCAAAGACATATCAGAAATGACTTACAGACTACTCAGACCCCTTGGCATCATGATAGCCCACAAACCTACCAACACACTTAAACAGTGACTAATGAACTAAAGGATTTATTAGATACCACCAGCAAAACTAACATCATTTACAAGATACCATGCAAGAACTATAAAAAAATACTACATTGGACAAACTTGCAGGAAACTTGCCACCAGGATACATGAACTCCAACTGGCCACCAAAAGACATGACCCACGGTCACTAGTTTCTATACATACAGACAAAGAAGGACACCACTTTGACTGGCACAACACACAACTTGCCACCAGGATACATGAACTCCAACTGGCCACCAAAAGAACATGACCCACGGTCACTAGTTTCTATACATACAGACAAAGAAGGACACCACTTTGACTGGCACAACACACACCCTAGGACAAGTGAAACAAAGACACGGATGAGAATTCTTATAGGCATGGTATTCTAATCAGAAGTCCATCAATAAACACATTGATTTTGATCCCATCCACCTTCCCTTGAAAAAAGAACCAGAAATGATATCACCCACCTTAAGAAACCAAGACCTATAAATAGAGAGGCGTGACATACCACCAGCACTTCACCAGAGACTCTCACTGATGATGTTACCTAGTATGGTGATGAAACATCTGAAAACAAACGTTCAAGCTCAGCAAGCTAACTTGCACACTTATTATCAACCTGAGCTACAAATCTTCTCAAAAATCACTAACAACATTTACTAATTTTCATTCCTTATTTCAGCTCATTCAGATATTTTTTCGCACTGCATACAGGTTAGCAGATTTTGATAGCTGTGGGGTCAGTGACAGCAATCTGGTCAAAATATCTTTGCAGTTTGCCTGGATTGGCCCCTATCCCTGTTGATAGATTGCATCCTATTCACCTTCAGCTCTTCTACTTTGGTGAAGCATCTGAAAACCTTGCATCATGTTCTCTCCATTTGCCCCAATATGTTCTTTTTTCTCACTCAAATTCATGTGCACAAGAAATTCTAGCACCTTCTTTAACTCTTTAAATGTATCAGCTGTTTAAAGCAATGCAGGCTACTTTTCAGCAGTACCAGTCCTGCAAAAGCTCCCATGCTGGGGAAGACATCCACTCTATAACTTACTTGATGAAGATTAACTAGATAAACCATACCAAGCTCATTCTTGCATTTTATTAGTTCCTTTTTGCTATGAAATGGGTTTGAAAGCGAGAGGTTACATTATTAGCAAAATATTCCCTATAAAAAACTGTTACTGAATAATGAGATGCAGAAAAGAACATTAAAAACTAATTTCTTTCCCCATAAAAGCATGGTGGCAATTTTTTAAATAAAATGTTTCCAGTTTGCATTGTTTTTTCAAAACATTTAGCACCACATATTCTATGGTAAGTCACTGACAGTAGTTGTTAGAATGAATCTTGCTTCTGGAAAGCATTGATTTAAATGGCATACTTGCTACAGTCATTTGCATTTATGTCAAACTGATTTGTCTTGGCAGTCATCATATCTAATTGCTATAGAGTCCAGTGGGTTTTAATATTAATTGATCTTAATAAAACTGAATGTGATTGCATGGATAAGTCTGACCCTTTTCTTCTGAATGCTTCGAAGTGGGTATAGGAAAGCACAAAGTATAACAGTGGCAGCTATGTGCTGCATTTAGTTGTGATTTGAGATTTCAATATACAACAGTATTAATTAAAACACTGTAATGAAGGTATTACATTCTAAACGAAAAGACAATGGTAGATGTGAAATCAAACATTTTCACCAGACAGATGAATATTAGGTGATTTATCTATAATAATAGTATAGCATAATATTAAACCATAATGATACTTCTATATTAGGGTAAATGTATTTTGACTGTTTGCACATTTTGCTGTTTGGAAATGAAAGAGTGTAGAATAGGTAATGCAATAAAATGTGAGTGTTAACCAACAAATTGTAAGGCCATACTAAAGTATAACAAAAGGAAGAGAGTAGCTAAAAAAAACATTGGTCCCCTAGAAGCAGAAGCAGTGCACATTAGTATGGAAAATAATGAAATGGCAAGATCTTAACTAATATTTCACAGCCAGAAGATACAAATTGCAAATCAAAATTAAAGAGTAAGACAGGAGTTAATAAGTATAAGGCAATTAAGGTTGTACAAACAGATAAAAAGCATAGAAAAGGTTAAGAGATGAAAATTTAAAAGATCCCAGAACTGGATATACAGGGGTTCTAAAAGAGAAGGTTGTGGAGATATTGGATGTGCTGGTGGGTGGCATGGTGGCACAGTGGTTAGCACTGCTGCCTCACAGCGCCAGAGACCTGGGTTCAATTCCCGTCTCAGGCAATTGTCTGTGTGAAGTTTGCACATTCTGCCCGTGTCTGCGTGGGTTTCCTCCCACAGTCCAAAATTGTGCAGGTTAGGTGAATTGGCCATGTTAATTTGCCCGTAGTGTTAGGTGTAGGGGAATGGGTCTGGATAGGTTGCTCTTCGGAAGGTTGGTGGGCCGAAGGGCCTGTTTCCACACTGTAAGTAATCTAATCTAGATGTCCCAAAATTTCCAAGATTCTGCTTCAACACATTGTAAGGTATAAATGTAACACTCCTACTCTATAAATGACAGAGAGGAAAATTGGGAAGTAGAAACTGGTTAACTTGATCTCTGACATGTAGAAACTGCTTGTATTTATTATTAAGGAAGTCTTAACAACACATCTAGAAAAGCAAAGTATGCTCCGAACAAGTTCAGCATGGGTTTATGGAAATGATATTCTGTTTCATAGTTACTGAATTTTTTTTCAGGATATGACCAGTGAAATAGAGGCACTAACCAGTAGTTACTTGATTTTCCAAAAGGCATTGGATCAGCTGTTACTTCAAAAGTTAATAAAAGATATAGGATCACGGACTTGGGTATGACAAGACACAGAATGGATTAATGGACAGGAAGCAGGAAGAAGGGATAAAGGAGATATATTCAATTTGACAGGCTGTCGAGAGTGAACAAGCATAGCAATCAATCCTAGGGCCTCAGCCTTTTACAAACCATGTGAATGACAATAATGTAGACAAAGTCAAAGTAAATATTGCATTATATTTCCCTTGTCTGACTGGTTTGCATCTTCAAACAAAACTATATTCAACCTCAAGAAGAACAACTACAACCTGTATTTATACAGTACCACAATGGAATAAATTATTCCAAACTCTTCATAGGAGCTTTACAAAGTAAATATTGATATTGAGAGCCATATAATGAGATGTTAGGACAGATGAGATAGTAAGGGACAACTGATCCAGTATGCTCATGGCTTTCTTCACTTCTTCTTGTGCTTCTTATTGTTGACACAATATTCATGTATAAAGAAGAAAAACACTGCAGATGTTGGAAGTTTGGTAAAGCAAGATAAAATGCTGGACAACTCCTACTGTTTTGGCAGCATCTGTTCTGAAGAAGAATACTTTGGATACGAGCCATTCACTGTTTCTCTCCACGGATGCTGCCAGACTTACTGAGCTTATACAGCACTTTCCATTGTTATTTCTGATATGCTCTCAAGGTTGGTGGAAGAGGGGACCTGTGATTCAGATATAGAGTGGGTATCCCTTGTCACATAACAGCCAGTCTTTAGTGTGCCAATTACAACCTCCACAATGACTCACACTGAATGAATACTTGTGGTTGCTGCCAGGATAGTGGGCATTCACCAACAGGATTTTCTTGGCATGGCTGCACACCAGCGATATATTCATTTGTGCCTAGAGTCTAGTATATCTCGCTATTAAAATCTAGGGCCTGGGAAACACTTGACTGCTTGATTGTACTCTTTAGCACAGGAAACTTGCCAGCCTGGCAAAGCCAACATGCTTTCTCCTCTTGCTTCACTCTTTAGAATGAAAAGATGATGAAGTTCTCTTTTCATTTTTAACAGGACCTTTGCACCACCCCACAAGAATTGCAAACTGGGAATTGTTTTTAACCTCACCTCCTCCTGTCCAGAAGGGTCCATGAACATAGATATTTATATACAAAGATCTTGACAGCCCCTGGCTGAGCTAGTCTTGCATTGTTGCATTATTGCAGACTGGATTGCAGAAGATGGCACAACTTAGTGAGCAGTTCCTTGGTGAAACACAACAATTGAAGGCACAGCCTCTGGATGTATTGGTGGTATGAGAATGTTCCCTAAAGACCTTTAGTGATTAGGTCATTGAATTAAGAGATAATCTATCCTTCATGTTGGAACACAGGAACAGGAGTGGGTACTCAGCGCATCTCGCTTGCTCCCCTTTGACATCAAGGCTATATTTTGCCAACAGTGACACAGTGGAATCCTGGAAAAAGTGGAGTCAATGGACATCTGAAAAAAACCAGAACATCTCTGCAGGAATTCCTCAGTTGAGTGTTCCAGGCTCACTCATCTTCATCAGTTTCATCAGTGATCTTTCCTTATCATGAGGTCAGAAATGGTGATGTTTTCTGATGGTTGCATGATGTTCATTATCATTCTCAACTCCTTAGATACTGAAGCAGTCCATGTCCAAATGCAGCAAGACCTGAACAATATTCAGGCTTGGGCTGATAAAAAGCAAATAATATCCATGCCATACAAATGCCAGTCAATGACCAACAATAAAGTAACTAATCATTGACCATTTACATTCAAGGGTGTTATCATCACTGAATCTCCCACTATCAACGTCCTGGGTTTATTAGCAATCAGAACTGAAGTGGCCTAATGGATTTAGCACAGTCTTCCTAAATCACAGATGAGGTAGCTTGAGATTTGTCCTAAACTTCTTGCTGTACTTTCTGGGCAGCATGGGGCTCAGTGGTTAGCATTGCTGCCTCACAGCGCTAGGGACCCGGATTTGATTCCCGCCTCGGGCCACTGTCTGTGTGGAGTTTGCACATTCTCCCCATGTCTGCGTGGGTTTCCTCCGGGTGCTCTGGTTTCCTCCCACAATCCAAAGATGTGCAGGTCAGGTGGATTGGCCATGCTAAATTGCCCATAGTGTTAGGTACATCAGTCAGGGGTAAATGCAGGATAGGGGGATGGGTCTGGGTGGGTCCCTCTTCGGAGGGTTGGTGTGGATTTGTAGGGCTGAATGGCCTGATTCCACACTGGAGGGAATCTAATTTGAAGGGGACTAGCCATACAAATACAATGGCTGCAAGGGCAGGTCAGTGGTTAGGAATCCTGCACCAAGTAATTCGCCTTCTGACTATCGAAAGTCTGTTCACCATTTGCGAAGCAAAAATCAGGAAAGTAATGGAATATACCTTGCTTGCCTGAATGGGTGCAGCTCCAACAACACTCAAGTGGCTGCAAGAGCAGACCAGAGGCTAGGAATACCATTGTGATTAACTCGCCTCCTGATTCCCCACAGTCTGTCCATCATCTACAATGCACAAGTCAGGAGTGTAATGGAATGCACCTCACTTTCCTGGATGGGTGTACCTCCAACAACACTGAAGAAGCTTGACACCATCCAGGACAAAACAGCCTGTTTTACTGACAACACACCCACAAACATCCACTCCCTACACCACCAATACTCAGATGTAGCAGTGTGTGCTATGTACAAGATGGACTGCAAAGGTTCACCAAGTTTCCTCAGACAGTATCTTCCAAACTCATAATCACTTCCACCTTGAAGGTCAAGAGCAGCAGTGCGTGGGAACACCAGCAATTTACAGAGCTTTTTAAAATCATGAGGGGCACACATAGGTTGAATAGCTAATGTCTGTTTCCTAGGATGGGGGAGTCCAAAATTACAGTGCATATGTTTAAGATGAGAGGGGAAAGATTTAAAAAGGACCTGAGAGGTAATGTTTTCTCACTGAGGGTGATGCATGTGTGTGGAATGTCCTACCAGAGGAAGTGAGAGAGGCAGTACAATTACAACATATAAAAAGCATCTGGGTGGCTATATGAATAGGAAAGGGATATAAGGCAAATGCTGGCAATGGGACTAGATCAAATGGGGATATCTGATTGGCATGGACGAATTGGACCACAGGTTCTGTTTCCATGCTGAATTACTTTGTGACTCTCAAAGCCATTCACTATCCTGACTTGGAAATATGTCACCATTTCTTCAGGATTGTGGAGTCAAAATCCTGGCAGTCCCTCCCTAGCAGCATTGTGTATCTACACACAATATATAGACTGCAGCAGTTCAAGAAGCCACCAAATTCTCAAGGGCAACTAGTGAAGGGCAATGAATGTTGGCCATCCACCCACATCCCATGAAGAAGTAACAATAATCTGTCTTTATACGACAGTCCCTCCAGCTCAGAAATAATTCCGGTGAAACTTCATTGCACTCTCTCAATGGCGATAATATTTGTCCTGTGATAGACAGACCAAAATTGCATACTGTATGTCAGGTCTAACCACACAAGATTTCATTACTCCTGTACTCAAACGTTTTTTTCACTAAAAGCTAACATTTCATTTACATTTTCAATAACTGACTGCAACTACATGTTAGCCTTCAGGAATTTATCAACAACAGCTTTGTACATTTACAATTTTCCTCTTCTTAACACTTAAGAAATATTCTGAACACACCTGATTCTCCTACCAAAATGGATTGCCTCACATTTTTCCACATTATATTTCATCTGCCATGTTCTTGCCCATTCACTACACCTGTTTAAATCCTCTTGAAGCCACTTTATACCTTCAAATTTAGGTGTATGACATTCAGATGCCATGTCTAAATCATTAATTTTATATTGTGAATAGCTGAGGTCCAAATACTGATTCCTGCAGTGCTTCACAAATCACAGCCTGTCAGCATAAGAATGACCCTTTATTTCTATTCTCTGTGTTCTGTCTATTAGACACCCAACATGACAATAAATTACCTCCAATCCAATGTGCTTTTAAATGTTTCTAGCCAGCCTTTTCTAGGGATGTCATCAAGAGTCTGCTGAAAATGTAAGTATACCATGTCCATTGGCTGTTCTTTATCAATATTTTTAGACACATCTTCAAAAAACTCCAATAATTTCATCAAACACAATTTCCCATTTTCAAATCCATACTGACTATGTAAAATCAAATCATTATCATCCAAATGCCCATTTATCAAGTCCTAAAATTTTCCCAACTACTAACGTAAGGCCATCAGGTCTGTAATTCCCAGATTTTCCTCTCACTCCCTTCTTATTTTGTAGGGTGGCAATTGCCAGCTTCCTGCACATACTTCAAATCCTTCTACTCCCTTGTAATATTTCGACTGCCGTGGTCAATGATAAGTCATTAAACCCTGATGGTGAGAGTGCAGAAAAGAGTTGATCTGTTAAATGATTTAGGGGAGAAAGTGAGGACTGCAGATGCTGGAGATCAGAGCTGAAAATGTGTTGCTGGAAAGGCACGGCAGGTCAGGCAGCATCCAAGGAACAGGAGAATCGACGTTTCGGGCATGAGCCCTTCTTCAGGAATGAGGAAAGTGTGTCCAGCAGGCTAAGATAAAAGGTAGGGAGGAGGGACTTGGGGAAGGGGCGTTGGAAATGTGATAGGTGGAAGGAGGTCAAGGTGAGGGTGATAAGCCGGAGTGGGGGTGGGGGCGGAGAGGTCAGGAAGAAGATTGCAGGTTAGGATTGCAGTGTTAAATGATTTAGCCCAGAAAGATAACTAATTAGAGAATCCTCAATAAAGGAGAAACATGAGGGGATCTTCTTCCAGTATATGTATAATTGGATGAACAAATTGGTGAAGGCATACTTCTCAATAAGTGCATGACATTAGGGCAAAGGTCCATAGGCTTAAAATGGTGAAAATCAAATTTAAGACATATGTCAGGAAAAAATGAACTTTATCCGAACTTTGTCTCAATTTTTCCTTTTTATAATTTCTGTAATTAAAATGGCACCAAATTGAGGTGACTTATACACTGTATTTTTGTAGATACAAGTTACGATAAGTTGCTATTCTATTCTGAAAACCTTCACCTAAGACCAAATTTGGGCTTGCCAGTTGAGAGTGCAGTGAATTCCAACAAACTAATCTGAGAAAAAGTACCAGGGATCATTGCTGAAGGAGTTTGGAGGCATCTTATAATGGCTGCCGAGGGTGATGGCAGACTATGGAAAAGATCCACTTCAGAAATCGAGCACTTTGTCCCAATTGCAACCCTACAGATTTTTGGGCCCCTTTATAGTCTCCATGTCAATTTATTGCTCACACATGCCACCTAGATACCATCTTTTCCCCTTTAATCCTTCCTGACATCTGACTCAGTTTTCACCATGAGAGGACCACAGGACTCATACTGAGATGAAATATTAGTATCTATTGAAGAGCTCTACTTAATAAAAAGAAGACCCTCATTGCTAAAACCTTATTCACTACATGAAACTTTCTTTATATCCTTATAAAACACTAATATTCACAGTAAAGTTCAAAGACTTTATAAGCTGTTGAACTCAACTGGGACCTGATTGATCTAACAGGTAGAGATCAGGTCGTGGACATACCACCAATGAAAGGAAAAGCTGACTGAAGGCTATTGCACCTTAACATCAGCAATCACTCCATGAGCTGCAGATGTGCAAGGTAGAAGATTCCCTCTATCTCCCATCCCTGTAAAATGGTGGGCCCAGTTGAGGGATGTAGGAATTGCAGGATCATGCAGTTTTTGCTAAACTACAATCCCTGTCTGTCTGTGCAACAATGCCAAAACAATAATTGTCAGTGCCAGGAATAGACTTCAGGAGCATGCAATAAAGATTAGCAGTTGCCCAATCTCAAATACTCCAATAGATAAAATCAAAGGCCAGAAAAAAAAAATTCTTGGCTTTGCAGGATACGTAGAGGCTTTCAGGGTAATTTTAGATGTTTATCTTGCAAGGGATAATGCATGGAAATGGATAAGAAATGTGAGAAATGTGTTCCTGTGAAGTCAAAAGGTTAAATTCTTTGGGATTTCAGTAATGGAAACAGGCTGCAAGTACAATCCAAGTCTAAGAAAACTAGTGCTTTAATGACAGTCCCCATTTTCTGGTGAAACAAGTTATGACATGGTGAAAATGAGCTTCACAACTGTTAGAATAGATGGATTTAATATTGAATGTCCTGCCATTTCTGCTGTTGCTTTGGTAAATGGGTTGTACTAAAAGCAATCAGAAACGCAATCAGAATCTGTGCAGCCCAGGCTTTCCTATTTTGCTGTATTCTGTAGAACCATACAGTTCTGTATTTGTGGACAACTGTTGTGAAAAATCTGCTAACAATTTTACAACAGACGGCTAAAGGCTTCATATTGGTACTATTTTAGTGTATTTCTTCTTCTTGTGTTCTCCTGTCTCCTTCACCAATATTGCCATAACCTTTTACCTGAAAAAGATTAATTTTGAATGGTACTTACAGGTACCACAATACAGAATTCCAGTTGAAATAGGATGAAGCTCTCATAACCATTTATCAATTTGAATTTCAAATTTTAAAATGTTGTGCTTATATCTGAAACTGAGTTTGTTACCATTGTCTGTCATTTGTGTAGCAGCAAGCGTATGTCTATTTGCTACAGCACAAATTACTGTGCCACCTGGCCTCAGCTCCCTCACAATTGTCTTAACATTTTTCTTTTCAAGCATGCAGTGAAGTATAGTACTGAGATGGAATTAACACAACATCCAGATACTAACAAAGTCAATTAATTCACTTTAATCTCTGTACCAACTGTGCTGACTGACATGTCACTTTAGGAATAATAGCTCATCATCCAGAGTCAAGAATTCAGCAGCCCTTTATTCATTAAAGCAAAGCATCTTGGCTTATAAGTCTGATCTTGCTATATCTGTTGAACAGTTGTAAATGGGCATTAGGTCCAATGTGTTGAGCAGCATGTTCACAGTCAGTTCACACCAGAATTATGTTGCTGGTCACAGTGTATCCAACACCTATAACCTCATCCAAGGTGTGCACCACAAATCTTAAAAAGCTGATTGTAAAATCAAAATATTGGCTTAGTAAGCAAGCAGAGTGGAGAGTGTGGTGATGGAAAAGCATAGCCGGTCAGACCACATCCAAGGAGCAGAGAATCGACATTTTGGGCATAAGCTGTTCATCAGGAATGGAAGGAAGAGAACCTCTTCAAGGTAGGCTTCCTTGGAAGACGCTTCACAGTAGGGTTTAAATCAACTAGGAGAAAGTGAGGACTGCAGATGCTAGAGATTAGAGACGAGAGTGGGATGCTGGAAAAGCACAGCCGGTCAGGCAGCATCCAAGGAGCAGGAGAATCGATGTTTCGGGCAAAAGCTCTTCTCCTGCTCCTCGGATGCTGCCTGACTGGCTGTGCTTTTCCAGCACCAGAGTCTCGACTCTGACCTCCAGCAACTGCAGTCCTCACTTTTTCCCTTAGTAAGCAAGCACAAAGACAACAGCTAGTCACTGCATGAAGCTAGACACAGTGTGAACTTGTGAATTTGCTGAGTAAGAGAATTTGGTGTCATGAGGGAGGGGTACAAATGATTATTACTTCGATTTTGGGTTCAAAAGAACACAGTGCATGATGAACCAGTTTAAAAGAACTCAGCAGTTTACTCCATGTTCTGTTCTGAAAAAAAGGCAAGATGTGCCATTGTAGGAGGTTGCTAAGTGGTTGATTAGTGAGCATCTTGTCTGCTTGTCTTTCAAATTTAAGTAATTTATTAGTAATTGTAAAGTTTTTAGATGGTATTACAAAGTTTTACTAGCAGTAATAAAGCTTTTCAGGATTAGTTGAGTTTATTAATAAGAAATTAATTAAGATATTATAATAAAAAGAGACACAATGAAGATGGCCAGGTAGGGTTGGTAATGATTCGCCACGGCAGATTTGCCGCTGATGATTAGCCACTGCCAGTTCGCCACCAGCGTTTCTCCACTGGGGTCGTTTGACCTCTGGAGACTATTCGCCACCGGAAATATATATATATAGACTGATTGTTTTCCCTGCCGCCTGTTCTTTCATACTTCTTAGTTCCCTTTATTTATACAACTACATACTACACATTGATAAAAAAAGGTAAAATAAATACCATTTTATTGGTTTATATATAAAAATGAGTTACAAACTTTAACCAGAAAAAGGAAATATATTTTTAAAATCTTTATAATGACAGTAAACAATGAAATTTCATTTGATAGTTATGCACTATCCCTCTAAGACGTTCCAAACAATCTCTTTCACCGTATTCAAGAACAATCTCACATAAAACTCTCCTGTAATGAAAATAAGTTGTTACTGAAACAACTCAAACACTACCTTAACCAATATAACGACAACTTTTTATACCACCAATATTCAAAATATACGACTTACTTGCGGTGGCGAATCGTCTTCAGTGGCCAATGGGCGGTGGCTAAACATCCTCGGTGGTCAAAGGGCAGTGGCTAATCGTTGGCGGCGAATCTGCTGTGGCAAATGGTCCCATCCCAGGCCAGGTAGGTGATATGTTGAGACTGTAGAATGTGGGGTTTCTTTGACACCACTGTGTGATTCAGGACAAGCACTTCTGCGGGAAATATAAGCAGATAGAAAAGCTTTGCCTCACAATTATTGAGCTAAAGGCTAAGTGTAGGCACTTTGACACATCCGGAGAGTAGTCACACACCTTAGGCAAGTCAAAACCCTTAGAGAGGGCAATTGGTCAGGGTCGGGGAGAGGTATGGTTGGTGGTGATGGTGCTGGAGAGAAAGTATGGCAGATAGGGAGAATCAATAGGTTGCAATTGAGGAACCTCAGCAATCATCCTTGTCTAACAGATACGAGATGCTTGCTATATATATGGATGAGGAGAAGAACTGTATGATGGATGAGTTGAATAGTTATGGTGTCATGTCAATCAACTGGGGAGAGCAAAGAAGATTGTGTTAGTGCTCGGAGACAGTACAGTCAAGGGAATAAATGTTCCTGTTTGCAACCATAATTGGGAGCTCCAAAAATCATGCTACACACTTGATGCCAGGACATTGCCTTGTCGCCGGTGGGGAATATGAAATGGAAGGGGGAAGATCCAGCTGTTGTGTTTAATATGAGATCCAGTGATATACACAAACTAATAATGATGTTCTGTAAACGGAATCAGAAAAGATTAAGCTATTCACTGGACAGGCTCTACTTAAACTTAAGATGGACTAGCACCCTGGCCAATCATAAAACTTGGGTTATGAGCAGGGCTTTTATCTAAAGCTGGTTTGTAATGGGGATGTGAAGGTATGTGTAAGGAGACATTTAGAAATTCAGAAGGGAAAGGCATTAGTAAAACATAGCATTGTGGGTAAAGCCAAGAAGATTGGGTCAGGAAGGGATAAAGAGTTTAATAAAAATTGAAAAGTAGCAAATCAAGATAATTTTTTGGGAATAGAAGTCAAAACACAAAATTTGATGCTCTTTTTCCAAATGCATGGAGCATCTGCAATAAGATAGATGAACTAATATCTCAAATATTGGAAAATAATATTGCTATTGTCAACATAGCAGAGATATAATTACAAGGCAATCAAAGTTGGGAAGTAAATATTCCAGGGTACACTATTTCAGAAAAACAGATAAAAATGGCAAAAGGTGACAAGTAATGTTGATAATAAAAGATGACATAAGGACATTAGTGAAAAAAAAAATCTGACTTCAGAATATCATGAAGCAGAAACTGTATGGGTGGAAATCAGTAATAATAACATAAAACAGTAGTGGAAGTAGTTCATTGGCTCTCCAACTATAATTACGTTGTTGAATAGAACATTTAACAATAAATTATTGGAAATTCTAACAAAAGTGATTTGATGATTAGAGGGGACTTTAATCTTCATTTGATTGGGAAAATTAAATTGCCTAGCATTGCCTGGCAGATGAGGTTCTTGAATAATTTTTGACAATTACAGCAATGCAGCGTGAACCCATATAAGGATAAAGCTATCTGAGATCTAATATTATGAAATTAAGTACAGTTAACTACTAATGTTATAATAAAGTATCCACTGGAAATAGGTATTATATCCTCATTGAATTCCATAGCAAATGCAGAAAACTCAGCAGGTCTGGCAGCATCTCTGGAGAGAAAGCAGAATTAATGAATCAGGTCCAGTATCTTCAGAACCCCCCTTCAGAATTCCAAGTTAGTTTCAAAATAACAAATCCTCCCCTCATTACCCCCAAATTTTAAATTCAAACATTGTATTAGTTACATATGGGAGGGAGGTTGGACAGTTCAAGTTTGCTTAAGTGAATAAACTAAAATAAGGTATGCCAGTAAATAAAAAATAAGGGAAAAGGAAGAAAAATTCAAAAATACATTCAACAAAAAATATATTCCATTGAAAACTCAGTAAGAAAGATCCATCTATGACTTGCTCAGCAAGTTAAGGATGATATTAGATTAAAAATATTCCAACAAACAGTAGTAAATCTAAAAATTGGGAATGGATGTAGGTTTGCTTGCTGAGCTGGAAGGATCATTTTCGGACGTTTTGTCACCATCCTAGGTAGCAGTGAGGTGCGGACAAAGCATCGCTGATGGTTCCTGCTTTCTATTTATATGTTTGGGTTTCTTTGGGTTGGTGATGTCATTTCCGATGGTGATGTCATTTCCTGTTCCTTTTCTCAGGGAGTTGTATATCAGGTCTAAGTCAATGTGTTTTTTGATAGAGTTCCGTTTGGACCGTCAACAAACACATTGACTTGGACCCAAATTATCACCCCCCGAGAAAAAGAACAGGAAATGACATCACCAACAGAAAGAAATCCAAAAATATAAATAGAAAGCAGGAATCATCAGCGATGCTTTGTCTGGAGGCTCACTGAAGATGTTACCTAGAATGGTGATGAAACGTCTGAAAATGAACCTTCTAGCTCAACAAGCAAACCTACATCCAGAATCTCAACCTGAGCTACCAATCTTCTCAAAATATGCTGAAAATTGGGAATGTTTTAGAAAACAACAAAGGTTCACCAAAAAGGTATTTAGAAGGGGAAAATAGAACATCAAGTAAATCAGAAACATAAAAGCAGACTGGAAGAGTTTTTATCGTTATTTAAAAAGTGAGAGTTGAGCTAAAATAATCAATTATCTCTCTGACAGCAGAGAGAAGAAATGATTATGGGGATAAAGAAATGACAAAGGCATTGATTGAATATTGTGAGTCTGTCTTCACTTTGCAAATAAATTTCATACTTCAAATTGACTCTACCCTTGGGGCTAAAACAATAATCAAACTTGGAAAATTAATATCAGAGAAAAAGCCATGGAGAAACTCAAGGAACTAAACTCTGCCAAATCCCCAGAAGCTATTGCCTACATCCTAGCTTTCTAATAGAGACAGCTGCAGAGATAGTGGATGTATGAGCTTTGAGATTTATGTTTGATATTCATGACATAGATGAAGACACAAAGTAATGATTTCTGATGTTTCCTGATACCAAGCTAAATGTAAAGGTAAGCTGTGGGGAGGACAGAGAGGTTATAAAGCTATCCAGATAGTTTAAGTGAATGACTGACAAGATGACAGATGGAGTGTAAACTTATTCACTTCACTCATAATATTGGGAAACCAAAACTGTTTTTTAAAGTCATGTAACTTGTAGGTGCAAATGTTCAAAGGCACTTGAATGTAAAGATACATTGAACACAAAAATGTGTTCCGGTTCAGCAAGCAGTTAGGAAGGCTAAAGGGATATTGGGATTTATTACAAATTGGATAGAAATACAGGAGGAAAGAAGTGTTACTAAGATTGTACAGGGCTTTGGTGACATCACAGCTAAAGCACTGTGCTCAATTTTGCTTGCCGAATTTATGAAATTGGTTTGGAGCAACCACAAATTTTGTTAATTACTGATAATTTCACCCAATTCAGATTGACTGGAATAGCTGTCAATTAAGTCCTGTCCAGCTTCTTGTATCCAATGCTTCATAGAACATAGAACAATACAGCACAGAACAGACCCTTCGGCCCATGATGTTGTGCCGAACATTTGTCCGAGCTTAAGCACCTATCCATGTACCTATCCAATTGCCGCTTAAAGGTCACCAATGATTCTGACTCTGCCACTCCCATAGGCAGCGCATTCCATGCCCCCACCACT
>NC_057723.1:47759646-47803355 GCF_004010195.1 Chiloscyllium plagiosum
CCACTTTCCCATGCCTCCTGACTTTCCGCATAAGCCTACTATGGGGAACCTTATCAAATGCCTTACTAAACTCCATGTATACTACATCCACTGCTCTACCCTCATCCACATGCTTGGTCACCTCCTCAAAGAATTCAATAAGACTTGTAAGGCAAGACCGACCCCTCACAAATCCATGCTGGCTGTCCCTAATCAAGCAGTGTCTTTCCAGATACTCATAAATCCTATCCGTCAGTACCCTTTCCATTACTTGCCTACCACCAAAGTAAGACTAACTGGCCTGTAATTCCCGGGGTTATCCCTATTCCGTTTTTTGAACAGGGGCACAATATTCACCACTCTCCAGCTTCAGTGGTCTATCATGCCACTGCTGATGTTTCTTCTAACTTAAATCTTCATCTTTCTCCTTAGAAGACTGCTGCTACTCACCCAGTTCTTCAGTATCCATCACATCCCCTCTTTGCACAGAGCACAGCAAGCTAGAACTATCTGTAATGTGCTGCAAGGGCCCGTGGGTTATCCAAGCATCAGAACTTCACCTTTAGGGTCTATTGTTTGCTCCATGATAGCTCTGGTGGTAAGACAGACTGCATTGGATCTATGCTCAGCCTCGGTCTGGTGATTGTGTAATGGAGTCATCCACCATTGTTACAGAGGGTAGACCTTGTCCCCTTCATGGTCATTGGCAATAGGATTTTCAACCACCCTTTCAGGTCTCATGTTATGCTTCAGCAGAAGACACAGTTCTGTATAGGTGTTCCAGCATATTCTCATGCTGCAGTGGCACTGCGCCCTCAATCATCTCATTTCCCACCTCACTTCAAGGCAAGATGCCTCACAGGGATGACTGCTGAGAGACAAAGGCAACTGTATACAGGTAGTTCTTCTATAATATGATGGTTGCGCTCTCGTGCACCCTGCATTATAGAAAAATCTTGCTTTCAAAACAACGCTTAAAGTATTGGTGATATAAAGTATTGGTTGCTATAGCCAACACCCATTTTAAAAGTTAGCACTTTAGAAACAGTGTCCCCAATTTGTCAATTACAGTTACAGCAAAATTATATTAACAAAACGCGCATTACTGCAGAACAACCTGTATAATCACTCAGAATGCAAGGTCGACAAACTTTGTTGACAACAGTGAAACAGTTAGGCTTCAATTCAATCTAACAACTCAAGAACTCTCAGAACTTGAAAAATAATAGCTTGTATTTTCTTGCCTGCAGTAAGCACCTTCCTCCCTCCCATCTACACACATAAAGTCATACAGTCATAGAGATATTCAGCACAGAAACAGACCCTTAGATCCTACTCATCCAAATATCCTAAATTAATCTCATCCCATTTGCTTGCATTTGGCTCATATCCCTCTAAACCCTTTCTATTCATATACCCATCCAGATGCCTATTAAGTGTTATAATTGTACCATCCTCTACTGCTTCCTCTGGCAGCTCATTCCATACACACACCACTCTCTGCGTAACAACATTGCCCCTTAAGTCCCTTTTAAATCTTTCTCCTCTCACTTTAAACCTATGTCCTCTAGTTTTAGACTCCAGGGAAAATACCCTTTCTATTTATCCGATCCATGCTCCTCATGATTCTATAAACCTCTATAAGGTCACCCCTTAGCCTCCGACACTTCAGGGAAAACAGCCCCAGTGTATTCAATCTCTCCCTATAGCTCAAACCCTCTAACCTTAGCTACATCCTTGTAAATCTTTTCTGAACCCTTTCAAATTTCACAACATCCTTCCAATAGCAGAGAGGCCAGAATTTCACCCAGCATTCCAAAAGTCACCTCGCCAATGCCCTGCACAGCCGCAACCCTTTTGCCCAACTCCAATACTCAATGCACTGACTAATAAAGGCAAGCATACCAAATAGAATCACACAATCCATACAGTGTGGACCAAGCCATTTGGCCCAACAAGTCCATACTGACCCTCCGAAGAGTAACCCACGCAGACCCATTCCCCGACCATAATACTCTACTTTTACTCCTAACCTACACATCCCTGAACACCATTCGCAATTTAGCATGGCCAATTCACCTATCCTGCACATCTTTGGATTGTGGGAGGAAACCAGAGAGAATGTGCAAATGCCACAGTCAGTTGCCTGAGGTTGGAATCGAACCCAGGTCCCTGGTACTGTGAGGTAGCAGTGCTAACCACTGAGCCACGGCGCCACCCTGCAATTTGATCTACAAACTAGTGAACCTATTGATTGAGTGAATCATACCATGCAGGTGCTGCTATCAAACCCAAATAATTAGTTGGGCTGGGCAGGGAGGGAAGCTTGGTTCTGCAAGCATCCTCAATGGCCACATCTTAGTCTACCCCTTTCTAACTAATTGCCTAAATTTGAGTGTTAATGGTTGATGTTGCATTTTCATTATTTCAATCACACCCTACATCATATATTCATATGTTAATATCATTTATTTTATAGGTGGACTTTGAGCTAGTTACATGTGCATACTCATCTCATCTGGAAGGACAAGGCCATCAGATACATGGGAACATCAACACCTGCAAAATTTCCTTCCAAGCTACTCACCATCCTGACTTGGAAATGTACGGCTATTCCTTCAACCTTGCTTCAAAATCCCGGAATTCCTTCCTTAACAGCACTGTGGGACGACCCACAGGTCATAGACCAGAGTAGATCATGAAGGCATCTCCCCCCCGCCATCTTCAGCATCCCTACTTCTGACCTGATAATGGAAAGAAGGCCATTGATGAAGTATCTGAAGATATTGGGCCCGAGACATCACCCTGAGGAATTCCTATAGAGATGTCCTGGGGCGGAGATGATTGACATCTAACAAACCATAGCCATCTTCTGTTGTTCTGTTGTTCTCCTGGTTGGAGAAGCGACTCCAACCAGGGGAACATTTCCTCCCAGACTCCCAATGACAGAAGTTTCAGTCTTCTTTGCCACAATATTAAAGACAGTCATTCTCATCTAACCACTAGAATTCAGCTGTTTTGTTCAAGTTTAAACCAAGGTTGTAATGGGGTTTGGAGTGGAGTGGCTCTGGTGGAACTAGACTGAGCATCAGTGAGCAGGTTATTCTTTTGCAAGTACTGCTTGGTAACACAGTCAATGACCCCTTCCACCTGTTTGCTCAGGATCAAGCCTGGACTGTGAGTGATAATTGGCCGAATTCGACTTGGTCTGCTTTTCCTGGACATGAAATGTCTAAGCAATTTTCCACATTGTTAGTTAAATGCTAATATTGCAATTGTACTGGAAAAGCTTGGCCTCGTAACACAGCTAGTTCTGGAGCACAAGTCTTCAGAATTATAGTCAAAATGATGTCAAGGAACAAAACCTGTGCAGTAAACAGTGCCTCCAGCTGTTCCTTGTTATCATGTGGAGTGAATGAAATTGGTTGAAGACTAGCATCTGTGATGCTGAGGCGCACAAGAGGAGGTTAAGATGAATTATCCACTTGAACATCTTTTTCACGGATGGGCTGGACTCTTCTATTAATAAGAACGCAGATGTTTGTGGAATCTCCTTCTCCAATGAGGTGTGGCTTGATTTGATTATATTTCATGACAGAAATCAGGCAGCTAAGTTAAATTAGGAACAGAGTTTTCAATGTGATATGGTTTACAACCCATCTACAAAGGACAGCATGAAATGTAGAATATTACAAGATTAGGTCAAATTTTAGAAAGTTGAGGGGAACGTTGGTTGAGGTATAGTGGAATGACAAGTTGGTAGGATAAAGTAGTACATTCTCTTTAGAACAATTACAAATTTACATAATTAGTCATCTTGCCCTCATTTCCAGGAGCTGGCTTCAGAGTCCCATTGGACAAGCCATGCTAAAAGACAAAATACTGCAGTGGTTTGCCAAGATTTCTGCTGGCTACTTGACCAGGACCCAGCCTGCCCTTACCAGCCATCTTCAGGCATACTGGAAGGAGTGCAGGCTGACAATCAACTTGTTTGGCCATATTACAAGCTCACTTTCCATGGCCAACCAGTCTTGCCGTGGAACTTGAACTCAGACTTCTTGCCTGAAGATGGAGACAACCAGTGCAACAGAGGACCTTCTGTAGAAGAAGTACAGGTCATCAAAAATGAGTCTACAAATAGTTTTGTGATGCCATAAAGATATGAAAAGGTTAAGTATAGATTAAAATGAAGAAACATGTTTAAATAATAATTAAAATCAATAACAGAGGTATGAGAAACTAATGAAAAAAAGAGGTTAAGCACAGGATCAGGAAAGCAAAGGGGATTGTGAGGAAAAAATATCAGAAGACATTAGAAGGAATGATTGAGTATTTTACAAATCATCGATATAAAGTATATCATTAACAAAAAGGTGTGACCTGAGAGGAGAAGCTTGTGAATTTGCACATAAAAGTGAAAATGTGTCGGATGTGTTTAGTAAGTACATTGCATTGGTCTTTATAGAAGAGAGGATTTTTGGAGCAGCAATGATTCCTCAAGTGTTTGAGAGTGAAATAAGCAATGTGATAATAGTTAAATTTAAAAAAAATAGATAACTATGGAGTACCTTCAAAGGAACATTAAATTATACTTGAATAAATGGAACATAAAAGTTAATTTCTGAGCCTTTAAAAAGGAATTAGCTGTTTCTTGGTGTATAATCTTGCAAAGTGGTTGTATTTAATTCTGACCTGCAAACACCTAATTTTGCATAATTTTAAAAATTGCCAAAATAAAAGGTTGAAATACAATTGATTGAAGTACATTCATTAGTGGCTTTTACAGTAATTTTAGAAAAAATGCTGTCATTGTGTACTGTGGGAGCTTAAGCTGCAGTTCATTCATTATCCAATTCTGCAACCAATAAGTATTCAATGGTGCAGTATGAAAAATAGCTCTGGAGTAAAGAGTAGTCCAACAGAAACTGCTAAATGTTCTTTGTTACAACTGAATATGAATGCAGCCATACCATACCGTAGGTCATCTTATGGCATCTTGCAGAAAGGTTTTAAAATTAAAAATAATATGGTAACAGCTGCTGAAAAATAGCTTCAAAATCCCATAGCTGCAATACAAGCTGTTAACATCCATGGGCTGAATCGTGCTCTGTGTGGGTGTAAAGAGGGCTTTGACAGTAACTATGTGCACACAACATTGTTACTGCCAAGCTGGAGAAACGTTATCTTTCATATTATTGTATCATTCTTGTCAAAGAGCAAATCACAACATATTTAATCATTGCCGTCACAATTTTATCTCACCAAAAATTAGGGGCTGACGCCATTCAGTTGCAGACAACAATCTTGATGATTTATCATCACACAGAAATAATGTCTTTACCACTGAAAGCCAGGAGTGAGCAAAATTGAAAGGATTGATTGATTCTATTTTGTGTTATGGAGGTAAATAATATGAGGAAAAGCAAAATGAAGCCAACTTTGGAACAAATACCTATATATCATATACAAGTCCAGTTGAGAGTAATTCTGACTATTTGTTTAGCAGTCAGCAAAAATATACTATGAGTCTGATGGACGAGTTAAACATGTAGCAAGGATTTTAAAAAATAGTAGTCAATGGTAGTCTGTACTTTAGTAATAGTTGAAAAGTGTAGTGCTGGAAAAGCGTAGCAGGCCAGGCAGCATCCGAGGAACAGGAGAATTGACGTTTCGGGCATAAGCCTTTCTTCAGGAATGAGGCTGGTGTGCCAAGTAGGCTGAGATAAAAGTGGGGGCGGGGGGGTGGAATTTGGGGGAGGGGCGCTGGGAATTCCCCCCAAATTCCTCCCCCCCGCCTTTTATCTCAGCCCGCTTGGCACACCAGCCTCATTCCTGAAGAAGGGCTTATGCCCGAAACGCCAATTCTCCTGCTCCTCGGATGCTGCCTGGCCTACTGCGCTTTTCCAGCACCACACTTTTCAACTCTGGTCTCCAGCATCTGCAGTCCTCACTTTCTCCTGTACTTTAGTAATAATCAAGATCAGCAAGAATTGAAAATACAGAGTGGCCAACTTGTAACAAGTTCACATTTTAAATTTCAAATGTAAATTTGCACTGAAATCTTTGGAAACAAACAAAACAAAATTGAACTTTCTGCCTAAGTTCTTCCAATTCAATGTGGTTGTAACCATAGCAGCCTATCTCTTCTCTCCTATATTGTCCATATTCGGTCTGGCTGATGCAGTTTCTTCTTTCTGCCTTGTTTCAAACATTGTGAAGAATAGCCAACAAGTGTTCTTTCTTGCTCTCTATGTTATAATCAATGTTCCTGACCTGTCTCAGCCAAACTATTTTGTGATTAGTCGACCACTTCACTTCATTCTGTTTCCTACTCCCACTCCCTCATCCTGGTGATGCAATGAAAAGAAAGTAAAAAATAGAAGTGGTGAACAAGGTGAGTGCGCGAGGCAGGAGACCAGGGAGAAGCAAAAGATAAAACTAAAAAAGGGAGGAAAGAATACCACAGAAACATACAACAAGAAACAGGTCATTTAGCCCCTCAACACTGCTCCACTAGTTAACAAGATCATGGCTAACCTAATTGTAAAAATGAGGTGAGCTGGGGGTGACTGACTATAACTTCAAGACTACATTTGATGGAGTGTGGCATCAAGGAGCCCAAGCAAAATTAGACTCAATCTGAAAACTCTCTGTTGGTGAAGCAACACAAAGGATGCCTATGGCTCTTGAATATCAGTCATCTCAGTTCCAGTCATCCCTACAGGAGTTCCTCAAGGCTGTGTCTGTGGCTGAATGATGGTCAGCAGTTTTCATGCCTCCTCTGATAAGGAAGCAGTCCATGTTCAAATGCAGCAAGACAAGAACATATCCAGGCTTTTTCTGAAAAGTCATAAGTCTTGTGGCCCACACAATAACCATCTCCAGCAAGTGTTAATCCAGCCTTGATGGCATTGTCATTACTGGATGTAATGAATATTGTAATGAGTAATTCACCTCCTGATTCTCTAAAGTCTATCTGCCATGTGCGAGATCTGCAAGTCAGGAGTGTGATGGAATAATCCTCATTTGCCTGGATGAATCCAGCTCCAAAAACAATCGAGAAGCTTGACCGCATCCAGGACAAGGAAGCCCACTTGACTGGCACCACCTCCAAAAATACGTCCACTCCCTCCAACACCAAAGCACAGTGGCAGCAGTGTGAACCATTTGCAAAATGCACTGCAGAAATTTACCAATGTTCCTTAGATAGCACCTTCCTTAGATACGACCACTGCCATTTAGAAAGCCAACAGCAACAGATACATGGGAACACCACAACCTACAATTTCCCCTGCAAGCCCGTCAGCACCCTGACCTGGAACTAAATCACTGGTCCTTTAGTATTGATGGATAAAAATGCTGGAACGCCCTTCCCAGTGGCATTCTGGGTGCACCATATCAAAATGTTGGATGTGGTTCCAGTAGACAGTTTATCACTTTTTCAAGTATGATGGGCAATACATGGGGATTGCCTCCATTCATGAATAAGTAAAGAAAAATCCGCAAATCCGTGTTCCTATGAATGCTTGATAATCTTTCACCCCTCTGGTTAGCAAGAACTTACGAACCTCTGCTTTGAAAACATTGAAAAACACTGCTTTCAGCTTCTGCCTTAACAGTAAGAGAAATCCAAAGATGCACAAGCATCCAGAAGAAAACAAAAATGACCTCATCTGTTTTAAATGAGTGATGTCTTATTTTTGAACAGTAATGCCGATTCTAAGTCTCATTTATGAGGAACCTTCATCTTCATGATTGTAAATGAAGAGAAGGTGAAAGAGGTGATTCTTAAAAGTCTGTAAGTAAGAAAGAGTGAAGGAATCAAAATGTGGGAAAAAAAGAGAGAATTGAAAAAGATGCAAACATAAAAAGAACAAAAAAAGAGAGAGAAAGGGAAGAAGGAAATGAGTTTTCTAGAAAACTTTGAATCAGATTGTTAAAGATAACACAATAATGTTCACATTTTGGAAATAAACTACAATTGGTTGAAGGACTAAAAAAATAACTTTTGTCTAGAGTTTCAGATTCGCCATACAGTTACTCAGAAGAAGCATGAGTGATTGCTAATATTTTTAACTGTTGCAGCAAGAAAGGATGTGACATCTTTGCTGACAGGACTTGGAGGAACTGAAAAGCCACTCTTCATTATTAATGCAAAAGAATCATTGCAAAGAGGAATGCTCTTTTAAAACACTTTGGCAGGTTTCTTTGCAACAAGTTCATTTTGCTTATTTTTGTCTCTCCTGAAGGACAGTCATCAGGCCTGAAATGTTAATGCTGCTTTTTCTCCATACATACAGCCAGACCGACTGAGTTTCTCCAGCAACTTCTGCTTTTGCTTCATTTTGCCGATGTTAGGTTTTTCTGAAATGTTACATCGGAAAAGAAAACATGCCAAGCCCAGATAGAGGTTATCTTTTGAGACTTAGCAAAGCACTTCGGCACTTTCTAGTTGTCATAGAAGTAAAATAAAATGGCCAGTTCTGAGCACCTTCTAAACTTGTAATCATTTGTTGTCAGCTTCACCTGCTGTTGAAGTTGTATTAGCTTTCCTACATGCCTGGTACATTTTGAGGACTAAAAATTGCAATCGTGTACAGTCCTCCATGCATATTTAAAGCAATACTTCAACACCTTTGTGTGCCTCCTAAAAAAAGCAGCAATTTGAAATTAAATCCTGTAAAGTGTCAGAAGGTATAAGTCATTGCCTCTGTTTTTACTGCCTGCCTGTTGTTTTTGCTGGGTGGACTGAATTAAAATTAGTTATTTTCCACAATGTATGTAAACATTGTGTCATATTGTTATGTTACTCCAAAACAATTTAGGAACTAAACTGAAAGGGTATATGTGGATAGAGAGAATGCCATAACATTTACTACTGCACTACACTCTCTATACCAAACGAATGATGGATAATTCTGTAGGAATCCTAAGATCCAAGAAATGCACTTAGTGTCAGCTCCAACATACATGTCGAAAAGGTGACGCATGTTGGGACTGTATATATGTATTTATGGACCACGTGAAAGAAAAACTGGAAGCTATTGCCTTGTTTAGACACTTCCTGGAATAAAAAAACTTACTATCTTTAATTGCTGCGACACCAGTCTTTGGAAGAGACTACAGGGGCCTTTGAATTGAGGTTGCCTAGCAACTGTAATTGGATTTGATTTCCATTTCCAAACACCTAGAGAGTCAGCAAGAAAAGCAGAAGCAATAAGGTGACAAAATCTTTCCCTTTCTTACCTGGCTGAAATTTGGGAACCTGACAAGGTCAAAACCTCAGTATTTTGGCTACCTTACCAATCCAGAAAAGTTGAACTGTGACCACTATTCAAATATTTCAATCCAGCTTTCTCCACAATTGAACTGAAGCTTTGTTTGAAAAATCCTCTGTCTTAGGCAATTTGACTTTGTCAACAAGAAGCTCGATGGCATGCAAAAACGTCCCAACATATATTCTTTGATCAAGAATTCTTTTCAAATATAATTTTTCCACGGCCATTGTTATCCTGAACATACGCAAATCTACTGGCTTGCGATTAAAAAGCGATATAGTTCTAATTCTGTACTAGAATTTAGATATTAATTAGTTTTGCTACTTCTTTTAAAAATAAGTTGCTAATTTAGAATATTTTTTATAGGATTCCAACACTGTAGAAGCAGAACATTCAGTCGATCAAGTCCACACTACCCTCCAAAGAGCATCCCACCCTCCACCCAATATTTCCATAGCTAATCCACCCAGCCTACACACCCCTGGAAACTATGGGCAATTTCACATTCCCAATCCACCTAACCTACATATCTTTAAACTGAAGGAGGAAGTCAGTGCAAACACAAGAGGAACATGCAAACTCCACACAAACAATTGCTTGAGGCTGGAATCAAACCCAGGTCCCTGTTAGTGTGAAGCAGCAGTGCTAACCACTGAGCCACTTGCTGCCCCAGGAGAAGTAATTGAGTTTATTTAAGAAACCTGGTAAAAGTCTCTTTTATTCGAAATATCAATACCAAAGTGAAACTGTGGCCAATTTGGTGATTAAATTTAAACACTTATACTAATGGTGTAACTCGTGGAGTATAGGTGCTCTTTTATCATTGCATTCCTCCCCTCACGGTCAGACTACTACTTCCAAATTCTGGGAGCCGTAAGATATAATCTGGTGACAGCAGGTGTTTGTGAATAAAATGCAACCATTATAAAATGAAAAAGTGCTGAATTACGTTGAGAAAAACTGAATTAATCAGTCCCAGTGAGAGCAAGCAAAACTGAGTGAATGATGTGAAAATAAATTGGCCAGCACTTGGCAATGCGCACTCAGGTCCAGTCGAGGGTGAATTTTCTAATGCGATAGAAGTATTTGAGAAGTTTAACCAATAATGCTGATTGACGTTTAGTTACTTTCTAGAAGGCACCAGTGAAAAGAAAAAGGTAACATATATCCCTCCATGAGCTGGAGAGAAAAACTTAAATATTTTCAATAGCTGGGAGATAAAAAAAGATAACAATGGAAATTTGGTCAAATTTTGTAAAGATTCAGCTAACATCTGCAGTGTCCAAAGATGTGCAGGTTAGGTGGATTGGTCATACTAAATTGTCCATAGTGTCCAGGGATATGCAGGCTAGCTATGGAAAATATAGGGTTACAGGGATAAGGTGGAGGGTTGGTCTGGATGAAATGCTCCTCAGAGGGTCAGTATGGACTTGACTGGCTGAATGGCCTGCTTCCACGCTATAGGGAATCTATGATTCTATTCTATAATGTCGAACTATTGGATTCGCTGAATGTGAATTTCAAAGCCAGCAGTAGGAATCTGTTGACAATTTCTTAATAAGATTGAGAGGGGAATAAGCAAATGCAAATTGAAAAAAATGCAGGTAGGTCAGCTTATTTGGGGGAACTTTGTATCCTCATGTACAAAACGCTGTGATTGAAAGAGACAAACTCATAATATCATTGATCCTGCCCGATTACATGAAACCAAAGCAGACCGAGAAAGGTGCTGACTACCGAATGGCTTGGGAAAGGCTGTAGGGTCAATGCAACAAAAACAGTAAATATGAGACTGATGGATGTCCAGCTGGATGTCTTCATGAGTTTTTAGACAACAGGAAATATCCTGAACATAAATCAAATGGCAGAACTTGTGGAAAGCATGATCACAGGAAAGGATGTACAGAACAAAGAGAGGAGCTGGAAAAGGTAGTTAACAAGTTGAAAAAGCAGAGGAAATCAAAATGAATAGAGATATACAGCCTGGAACCAGACTCTTCAGCCCAACCAGTCCATGTTGAATATAATCCAAACCAAACTATGTCACAAACAGCATTTGAATGACCAAGGTTTGGGTGCCCCATTAAATTATAACTTAATTACTGCTGCTTTTGGCACTGTAAGGAATTAAACCAATGAGAAAACTGCTGCATTTGTGTGCCTGTGTTGAGGAGCAGAGTGAAAGATGACTCAAGTTAAGATAAAGAAGGTCCCTTGCATCCTCTGGGGCAACCCTGAACAGCTGACCCTGGAGCGCAGCCCACTGATTCTTCCTGGAACATGGCGGCATCGCATGTGCCCTGATCCCATCTACCGGTCCGGAAGATAGAAATTAAGATATCCATAACTGAAAGGTGATGATGAGTATGAGAAAACAAAAAAAATGGCATTAAATATCTGGATGCAGCAGTTTCCAAGGAAAATAAATTAACACAATTCTTCAGGTTGGGGGAAAGATGAGAATTAAATACCAAACCTTGATACCAGAGCACAGAAAAACATCATTCCACTCAGATTATCCTGAAACATCTTTACTAAAATGTGAAAGGAAATGATTATACAAAGAAGCTGTAAAACAGAAGAATGTCACACTGATAGAAAATGGTGGAAGAGAGCTTCAACAGCCGCTAGCAAACCAAACCAGAGGGTCACAGAAAGGAAAGGATACAAACTATTCTATGTCACTAAAACAAATGGCCCTGCTATCCCGAGACATATATATCGGGAAGAGCTGCAAATAATTAGCGTAAACCAGGAGATGAAGGAGGTTTCGCTGAGGATCTGAAAATCGTCCTCTAATCAGAAACAAAAAGGATGTGTACCAAATGTGTCCAGAAGATTATGATGAGACAGTTGGTTGTTTGGAAATTTTTGAGTATCATACCACTGTTGATCCAGCCAAAAAAAAATGCAAATATTCATCCCTTCCTAAAAGGAAATCTTGAAACAGAGCTCTTAGAGATGGGAGAAGGGAAAGCGCTTACCAGGCTGATTGAGCGTAGCAATTGGATAACTCTACCATAACATAACCAACTAATTAAATGAGTATAGTAGATACTGAAATTATCAAAGCCAACATTGAAAGTCAAAATAAAGCTCTTGAAAGAAAAGAACTAACTTGGAAAGTTCTAGCAACTGAAGTGAATTTCCAGAAAGCTAAATAAAACATGTTTGAAATGGAAAAATGTGAAAAAGAGAACAATGATAGTGCTGAATTCAGACAGCAAATTAGTAAACTCCAGATGTAGCTTAATCCTGTGCCACATTCCGAGAATGATTTACTGTAGACTGACAACAAACTGCTAGAAATGCGAACAAGTCTGAAAGATATGCAAATGCAAGAAACCGAGCAGAGAGGACACAGCAGGAACCTGAGTATTTGATGGAAATCAGGTGCATAGAGTGGTTAGAAGAGAAACATAAGCTGCAGAATCATAATGAAGGACTTGAGGACAACTCAGAGTACTTGATCAGGATCTTAATCAGACAGGCCAATGGGCTGAGGAGTGGCAGATGAAGTTTAATTTAGATAAATGCGAGGTGCTACGTTTTGGAAAAGCAAATCTTAGCAGTACTTATACATTACTAGTACATTCCTGGGGAGTATTCCTGAACAAAGAGACCTTGGAGTGCAGGATCATAGTTCCTTGAAAGTAGAGTCACAGGTAGATAGGATAGTGAAGGCGGCTTTTGGTACGCTTTCCTTTATTGGTCAGAGCACTGAGTATAGGAATTGGGAAGTTGCAGCTGTACAGGACATTGGTTAGGCTACTTATGGAATATTTTGTGCAATTCTAGTCTCCCTCCTATAAGAAGGATGTTGTGAAACTTGAAAGGGTTCAGAAAAGATTTATAAGGATGTTGCCAGGATTGGAGGGGTTGAGCCATATGGAGAAGCAGAATAGGCTGGGGCTTTTATCCCTGGAGTGTCGGAGGCTGGGAGGTGACCTTACAGAGGTTCGCAAAATCATGAGGGGCATGGATAGGGTAAATAGACAAGATCTTTTCCTTGGGTTGGGGGAGTCCAGAACTACAGGGCAGAAGTTTAGCGTGAAAGGGAAAAGATTTAAAAGGGACCTAAAGAGCAATTTTTTCTCACAAAGGGTGGTGTGTGTATGGAATGAGCTGCCAGAGGAAATGGTGGAGGCTGGTAAAATTGCAATATTTAAAAGACATCTGGATGGGTACATGAATAGGAAAGGTTTAGAGGAATATGGGCCAAGTGCTTGCAGTTGGCACTGAATTAATTTAGGATATCTGGTTGGCATGGTCAAGTTGGACCGAACGATCTGTTTCCATGCTGTACAACTCTATGACTTTATGACTCTCAGTACTTTTAAGCCAAAGTCTGATTTCATCAAGCTTTCTTGGCACTGAAGAAAAAGGCACAACATTTACCAATAAAGCAATATGCTGAATAACAGTTTCCAGTAAAGAAAACAAGCTGTAAAAACATTCTTAGAGTTTCTAGTTTAATACTGAAAGTGTATTGTTGATTTTTTTTCAGCTCAGACATAATATTTAAACACTTCGTGAATGAAAGTTATATTGAAGCATTTTTTTTTTAACAGGTTGAGATGATGTTGTCATATTATTCCAAAATGATTTAAGCATTATGTTGCCATGCTTAGGTATATAGAGATAGTCAGAATGTCACATCACTCAGTTCTAAACTGCAATGTGAAAATTGGATCCTAACATTTGCTTTTGTCGAAATTTTCAAATAAGCTGAAATACGTGCTAGATTAATAAGAAGATATTTTACATTGATGATGACAATGTCATCTAATTTGGTTTTTTTCACTCATTTTTCTAGGAGCTGTATGTATTAGGTTGTACAACCACCAAAAGGAAAGAACTTCAAAGTGAAGCAGCTGCATGCTGTGCAATCCCAGTGTGATGTGATTACAAGCGGAGTGTGCTGCAGTTAGTGTTGATTGGTAATCTCTTGAAGGAAACCAACTGAGTTTCATTTCCTGGGTGTGATTTTAAAACTGACTTTATTGCATGTAAGTTTATACAGATATATGTTTTCGGAAAAAAGTCTTCTTTTAAAAAAATGTGATGATTGACATAATACAATGATAGCCATCTTCTTTTGTATCAGTTATAACTCCAGTCATCAGAATGTTGTTGATTTGACCTTCTCTGTTCTGAAGGGCACACACAATCGTATGTTATCTTGATGTTGAAGGAAGCTCCTTAGTGATTTAATTCTTACATCTAAGCCCAGATCAAGGTTATAATGGAGCACTATGGTTCTGGAAAAAACATGAATTAAGAATGGTGTTACACACAGGGGAGAGATGATTGGAAGACTCTGTTGTGTATGGATAGCAGGACCTTGAAAAAAAGTGTGTGATGATGTCATGGAGCTGCCCATCATTGGGCATAAATAACACAGTGTAAGTAGAATTAGATCATTAATCACTAGTCTTTGAAAGGCACATGGACATGAATAAAAGGTGACAGATCAGTCCTCACCTCATGTAACTATTGGTTGGTTCTTACAGTTTTTTGGTTATGTCTGAGTTGCAATGAATTGCTTGGCATTTGTTGCCATGAAGCACAACAACGTATCTCATGTGCCTTATCAAACTCACCTCATTAATTACCTACCATGCCCTATGTCCTTTCTAATGCCCAATTTCAACCCTATCCTGCTACTCGCTGTCCTCAGGACAACTTGCCATCCAGCATCCCTTGCGGCCACACCATTTTAACAACTCCTCAGTGTACCTGAATGAGCACTGACATTCTGAAGTTGCCTTGCTCAGTCATTGTCAGTGAAGGGTAAGATGACACTGTTATTTACTGACAGGGGCCTTGATGTCCTGGTAAAGGGGTGGCCCAGAGAAGGGCAGTAATTGTTCTTCAGGACTGGCAGAGATGGCTGCACCACCAGACCCTGTCAGTGTGATCTGAGGTCACCACCTGGGTCAGTGCCACCTCCAGGGTGTGGATAAATGACCAGTAGTGCCACAAAAATACCAATGACCTTCACCAAGGTAAATGTGACACTCTTCTTTCCACCACCTCACAAGCCCTCTATCTCTGCCACGGCATCCACTTCCCACCAAGACTCTTGCTCTACTACTGTCACGATTACACTATCTTCCATTGGTCACTTAACCCCTCAGTATTTCACACCCCTGATCCTGTCTGCCCACTGATCTGCCTCCTTGATCCCTTGGAACGTCTTTACCATCTTTCCCCCAACATGCTTCAGTACTAACGGCCATGTCTCCCATTGTAATGTCACTTATTTCCCCACGTTTCACAATACAGGAGAAGACAGCTCACAACAGGACAGCAAGAGCCATATGGATGAGGATAAACAACATCAGTGGCAGACACGTAAGTAAAGGTAAGGTCATCATAGCCTTACCAGACCTAAGGGCTGCTCTCCCAAAAAAAGGGAAAAAGACAGAAAGAGAAAAAGAAAGAGAGAGAAAGAGAAAAAGGGAAAAACAGAAAGAGACAGGAGAGAAGGAAATAAAGAAATTGGTATTGGTTTTCATGAAGGGAGAGATTGAAAAGGAGACAGCTTCATTTTAACCTCAGTTGTTGGAGGGATTGAACCTGTACTATTAGAATTATAAGCCAGACATCTAGCCACATGAGCTAAATGACCCATCAGTCAGGTAAATAAGACACAGTGGTCTTCTTTGCTCAGAATCTGCATCAATGCAGCAAAAAATTTGAGCATGAACAATTTGGCAGCTGGGAACCAAGCCCAGCATCCTCAGCAGCTCATGCAGAGGTGCATAATCTTGCCCTCCACCGCTCCACCCATTGGTGCCCAGAATCAAAGGCATGGCGACAGGAAGATAGCAAATTTTGAATCCAGTCCTCTTCACAAGGAGACAGGGTCATGCTAGGTGCCAATCAGCTGGATGAGGAAATCACAAACAGTGCCCTCTTGGCAGTCTCCACTCAGGACATCTTCGCCCTGCTTACCTATCCCCTGAACTTTGGGTGCTCATGTCCAGGAGGATTAACTTGTCCATGGCAAGCATCCACTTGGCAAATCTGGGCTGTATAAATATGAATGCTCTGAATCACCCTGATAAACATCTAGGACCAATGATCTCTACATCACAGCAGCTTTCTACACTCCAGCTGTGAAACCAGGGAATGCACTTCTTTCACTCTTACCAGGTCAAAGTCCTGGAATTCCCTCCCGAATGGCATTGCGGTTCAACACACAGCAGGTGGACTGCAGCAGTTCAAGAAGGCAGCTCACCATCACCTTCTCAAGGACAACTAGGGACAAGCAATAAATGCTGGCCCAGCCAGCGATACCCACATTCCACAACTGAATAATTTTTAAAAATTAGATATAGTGGGAGGGACAGAAAGAAGAAAATGTATTGAGACCATTTTGGTGGCATGGGTGAAGAAAGCCATTTTGTTATTTGAGTTTTGTGCATAAATATTGCTGACTACAACTTTCATCCATCTGGTTAGGTGTCGCTGACTGGATACGCAATGCATTATCACACCATCTGGCAGCAGCTCATGCCCAAACAAAAGCCTTCATGGATTGAGATCTGTGCTGAGTACCTTCCACATAAGCGACAACGCAAGGGGAGCAGTGTGCATTCATGGCACTCATTGCTGCTGAAGTTGTTAGTCCTCCTGGATGAAGAAGGGCTCATGCCCGAAACGTCGATTCTCCTGCTCCTTGGATGCTGCCTGACCTGCTGCGCTTTTCCAGCAACACATTTTCTGCTCTTGGATGAAGACCCCAAGTGTTTAGATCACTTTCTCTGTAAAGGTTTAGCTGTCAAATAGTCATCCAGCTGTTACTGTGCCAGGGAGGTGTCACCTACTGAGAAGGTCAATGCTGCAGGATGGCCAGGGAGTATACAGACTATAGATCTGTATGCTAGACCTTATAGGGGCTTGTGATCTATGTTGTTTCTCTTAAAAAGCCCTGTTAATAGTGTATATGACAGTCATCGCCTTCACAGTTCGAGTCACTTACTCCTTCCACTCCTAATGTGGTGGCAGCCATTTTCCTCCTTTTGCACACTTTCCATTTACAGCAGAATGGATACTGACAGTGAGTGCTCCTTCTCCAGTGTCTTCTAACTTTTGGGGAATGTGTAAACAAGTCCCCAAATATCTACATCCCCTTCCTGGCAGCTCCTCCAGTCAACCCCATGGGATTCACACTTCCACAAGGCTTCACCCAACCAGTCAACATTTGTTTACTCCTGTCTCCACTGACCTTAGAACTAATGAGGTGACCATGCCTGGTATGGATAGTCACTAACGTGTAGCTACTCAATGTGATGACATACCCTCCGCCTGCATCACACCCTTTCCAGCCAAACTTTGCAGTATTACCGCCTTTGAAATCCTGCTGGCCATCTTTGGATATGCACTGGGCTCACAGTCAGAGTCCAAAAGCATAATTGGCTGACAGTCAGCTCCACAGACGAGGCCATAATTTAACCCGCAAACAACTGTCCAACATCTCCCGTCTTCCACTCAACACACCCACCCCTCGGTTTCTGAGGATGGACTCAACAGAGTGACTGTGGCCTGTGCATCTTCTTGACAGCATTAGCCCACACTCCAGGCTTTCCACAACAGAACCATCCGACTGGTAAAGATGGCACAGTGGCTCAGTGGTTAGCACCGCTGCCTCACAGCACCTGGGTTCACTTCCAGCCTTGGGTAACTAGTTTGCATGTTCTCACTGTGTATGTGGGTTTCCCCTGGGTGCTCTGGTTTCCTCCCACAGTCCAAAGATGTGCAGGTCAGGTGGATTGCCTGTAGTAAAATATGGGGTTACAGAGATAGAGTAAGGGACTGGGTCGAGATGGAATGCTCTTCAGAGGGTTGGTGCAGGCTCAATAGACTCAATGAAAGGCTTTTGCCCGAAACATCAATTTTCCTGCTCCTTGGATGCTGCCTGACTGGCTGTGCTTTTCTAGCACCACTCTAATTTAGACTCTGATTTCCAGCATCTGCAGCCCTCACTTTTGCCTCAATGGACCCAATAGCCTCTTTTCACACTGTCAGTATTCTATGACTGCCCAGAGGCCCACTTCCTTGACATCAGAGGCATGGACCCCATGACTGGATGCCAAACCATGACCAACTCCCAGGGCTAGTATGGGAAGCTGTCTTTGACTTACAGTGCTGGGATCCCTGACTGACCAGTGTCTTCACAGTCTTCAGTAAGGACTACACCATTTGATTTGGATACATGGCTGCCTGCTTGCTGCACATGCTGTGTGTTTGGCATTGAAGATGGTGCCACATGGAGAAAATGGGAAATTGATGTAGCACATACAGCGAGATATACTTCACCCAAACTGAAATCTGCTTAGCAACAAAGCAAGCTGCTTGTTTTCGTGACTGTGCTAATTGGCAATGGAAAGGTGAGAAAGGGATGTTGTGAGCAAGCAGGTAGGCGTGAAGTAAGTGAGCACTAAGGGAGCAAGCAAACGTTCCTGAGATGCAGCATGGTTCTGAGTGACTGCTTGCTGTCTGTCCTTGTACACAGTGCCCTTGCTGCAACTTTTCAACACAAGCTACTGTGTGTGCATTCTGCAATGCAAGTCTGTGCTTCCTAAGTGCAATGTCAGTGCATAGCAGAATGACAGCTTGATCATTGTAGACAATTGCCAAAGTCCTTGGAGGAGAAGTGAGTGCAGTTGATGCCCTTTGTGTGAATACTGTGCCTTTAAGAGAGATGTTCTGTCCTGTTTCTCCTGCAGAGGGGTGTTTTCACAATGGTGCAAAAATATCACTTTTGTATAGGCAGCTGGTGAACAGTTTTGAATTCTCCCTGGGTGATTTCTTTTAAAGTAAGCCAAAAGAACCATGAATGGGCAGGGTCAGGCTCAGACAGACCAAAAGGATTTTGGTTTTGCTTTCAGTTAGTTCGTGGCTTTTGCTGGCTGCTTGAGCTGAAAGCCAGAGTTCACTGCTGTGAGAGTGAAGATTTAGAAAGGCTTCCTCTTAAATTAAAATGGCAGATTGTTTCTTTCAGTTTTCTTTCTACTGGACTGGAGAGATACCCACATGAGGAGGACATGCTTATGGATGCTGCCTAAATTGGAACAGTGGATAATTGGTGACTAGATAATACATTATCTTGTTGAGAATTTTAATAAAGTTTTACCAATTCTTATTTTTATTGTATTTTAGCTGTGTTGTAAGAATAAAGTCTGTTTTGATTAATGCTTAGTGGTGGACCAATCAAATCATATCTGGAAGTCAGTGCCTTGCACCCACTTTTAAAAAAAATATAAAAGTTAAGGTCTAAGATATCCATAATATATTTTGGGAAGTCAGGTCTGGTTCATAACACCGATATAAGCCCAAGCCTGTGAATTTGGTTTTAGCAGCACAGAGGTCATTCAGAGCAAGCAGCGAGCTGAATCTGCCAAATACTCGGTTTTACAATTGGCAAAGTGCGAGGTGTGACATTAATAAGGCCCTTAATTTTGCCACTCCTAATGAGAATTTCAACACACTGCTTGTGAAAAGCATAAAGGATGACACAAGACCATAGAACATAGAACAGTACAGCAGAGGAACAGACTCTTCGGCCCACATCTCGATATCGAGATGTGTCTTGTTACACTAGGTTCCTGATTCTGCCACTCATCTTGCTATCTCTCAGGTCTCTATATAAGTCAGAACCTGGTATATCTATGAATACTGGGTACAGCAGTGTTTAGTATTAAATTATAGTAAATTAATGTTACTCTGATTTCTGAGCCTTAAGACTGTTCTTAAGCTTCCCTTCTCCTCAACCAATCTGCCTTGAATCCAAAGTCATGGTATGGCATCAAAACACACCATTAAAGCAGTCCCCCTTTCTCCACCTCTCAGTTGACTGGAGACAGGCATGTTTTAATGGAAAAACATTTTCACCTCTGAGTGCTGTGACACTCAAGAATAGTTATTATCAGTTGAGCACAGGTGAATGGCTTTTCTTTTTTCCACTTCACATCTGACACCAGGTTTTTAAAGAATATGCTCACAATATTCTGTGAATGTTGAACTGTTTGTGAGCTGTGAAAGTGAAAGACTCAAAAACGTTTTTTTTTGTTTTCCTTCAGAGAAAATGATATTATTTTTGTTGTATTTCAACCAGCCTGAAATGAATAATAAAAACATTCCAACTTTCACACTCACTCCCGCAGTTCTTACGCACAGACAAATAGATTGCAACATGGTTGGATAGTTTAAGAGATTTTTAAAAATCTAGTAAAGATTAAAGTTACGTGAATCTCATTGGTTGAGTTGCTGATTGGGATGGATCGAGACAAGTTATTAGACCCTGACCATTTGGCAGTGAGGACGTTTTGAAGGTGTTGACAGTTGATAATCTTTTATTCTGTAGATAGCACTTGGTGTTGTAAATGAATCTCTGCCTGTGGCACATGGATCGTCAAACAATAGACAGGGTTTGAGGTTGCAGGCGCGGAAGAGGAAAAGGTGTCCACTTGAGAAACTTCTGCTTATCTCCAAAATGGCTTGTTTCTCTCTGGTTCTTTAAATGAGTACAATTTCTTGTCTGAGTCAATGTCTCAATGCTGCACAATGGGAAATGGAAGGTGGCTGTTCATACATTCTTCAGATGAACTGGTTTCTCTGAACCCCATCATTGTTGAATGTCACTCAAACACATGCACAGAATGTAGTTAGTGTGAGTCAAGCTTTTAAAAGGATGGGTGAGGGGTCTAATTAGGTGGAAGGTCAAATCTCAGTCTTCCAAAAAGCAGATTAGACTGTTTTTAAGTTCTCAGAACTTTAGCTGTAATCAGTGGGCAACTTTTTCACATTCATTAGCACATCTTAAACCCCATCACACTGAAAATACATTCACAATTGGAATTTTGTTACCCAGAAACGGGAAACACATCTGTGCAAAAATCCAACTATTTATAATAAGATGTCTACACATCGGGATTGATTGCTCCATCCACCCTCTGGAGAGTAATCTCTAACTTGGCTTCTTCAGGATAAACTGTTCTGTTGCCACAAATGCTTACAGTGTTCAGGCTGAAGCCACTCCATGTTCATCAGTGCAAGAGATGCCACATACATATGCAATCTGCCAGCTTAGTGTTTGAACACTCCGAATGTTTGGGATGAAGGCTCAATGGGCCCACCAATCTGCCATGTGAAGCAGCCCCACTGATTGAGCTCAGCTAACCCAAACAGTCCAGGCAGGCAATGCTCAACTAGAAAGGAGAACTAATTTAGATGGCAGATGTGAGTAAAGGGGAATCAGCCTACAAGGAACTTGACATAAAAAGAGGAGAGAGGGGAATTTAAGTGAAATGGCATGATTGTTGAAGGTTTCCTGGCAAATGAAACAGACTGAGATGCAGAGATGAGATGAATTGTTATAGGGGCAACAAGACCACTGAAGGGAAATTAAAGGCAAGGAACATAATAGTGTAAGCCCGTGTATGAGAGAGGAAGAAAACAGGGAAACATAATGTAGATAATGCAAGGTTAAAGCTGAGCATTGGGATCTCAATGTGAGTGGGATTTGTGGGAAGAACAGCAGTATCCATTCAGATGGTGAAAGGGCTCATAGTCAAACGGGAGAGAGTTGAAAAAGAACGGAAGAAATGGGAGAAAGTAGGAGAAGGCCATTAAAAATTAGGGGGTAAGGGATACTTAGAATAGAATCCCTACACTGTGGAAATATAGGGCCTTCGGCCCAACAAGTCCACACCGACCTTCTGAAGAGTAACTCACCCAGACCCATTCCCCATACCCTATATTTATCCTTGACTAATGCACCTAACCTACACATCCCTGAACACTATGGGCAATTTAGCACAGCCAATTCACGTCTCTGAACATCTCTGGATTGTGGGAGGAAAATGGAGCACCCAGAGGAAACCCACGCAAACACAGGGAGAATGCGCAAACTCCACACAGACATTCACCTGAGGCTGGAATCAAGCCCAGGTCCCTGGTGCTGTGAGCCACCATGCCACCCCTGAAAGGGGGAGGGTAAAGGGTCAAAAAATCCAAGTTCATTTTTAATACCACTATTTTGCATTTTCCAAATGAGTGTTTTGGAGAATATGTAGTGTGAAAAGGGAGGGGTTCCAGATCTGTTTGCCCATGTTTAGACAGAGCCAGCACACTTCCAAAGCAAAATATCAAAACTGAAATGACTAATTACATTAGCAACCTTGAAGGCTTTCACTTTGAAGTTAAGCAATAATTGCACGTTAAAGGTCTTTAATGTCTCAGACAAATTAACAAGTGCCGCCACAATTTCCACTTATTCCTGAATCACTAACAAAAAAGGGCAGCAAAGCTGGTGAAGGTTTGTTGTGGGAGAGTTCGGAACCGATACCGAATCATTTCCACTGTATCCCTCTCAGGCGCATGCATTAGAGTAAAAGGCTTGGGGATATATTGCAAGCTAAACATTTACAGAGTCAAATAGATTGGCATCCGTATGTCCATTCGAGCAATGCAAAAGAATAGGAACATAAAAAGCAAAAATGTCTTGTTTGATGAAACATTACCCAGCTAGGTATCTGTGAAGGGTATCAAAAACTGGTAAAGGTACATCTAGATAATTTTCTTTTCTCATTCATTCACAGCATGAGGGCATCGCTAGCTAAGCCAGTATTCATTGCCCATCCCTAATTACCCAGAGAGCAATTAAGAGCCAGCCATATTGCTGTGGGTCTGGAGTCACATGCAGGCAAGACGAGGAAATAAGTGAAACAGATGAGTTTTTCTGAAAATCAACAATTGATCCATGGTTATCATTAGACTCCTAATCCCAGATTTTTTTTCATTGAATTCAATTTCCTACATCTTCAATGATGGGATTCAAAGTCAGGTCCCCAGAACTTTACCATTGATAATATCACAAGGCCTTTGCCTCCCCGATGACTGCTGCGCTGGGTCTAGCTTTCCATGGTGGCCTCCACTCAATCCACGGAGGAAACCAGACACACACAGCCCAGAGCTATGGTATCAGAATGTGCAGTCCTCTCCCCTTGGCTCCAAACTCCCAAACTTAAGTTTGTTTTTAGAAAGCATGGCTTCATAAGAACAGGCAAATGGCAGGTTTCCTCACAAGTCTAAAAAAAAGGAATGACAAATGTTTCTTTCTGAAAACCCAAATGTATTTATTTACAACACATATGCACTCTCAAATGGCACCTCATTGAGTACTTTCTACATTTATTTCCTTCACCACTGATGCACAGTGGCAAGAGTTTATATCATTTACAGGATGCACTGCATCATATCACCAAGGTTTCTCAGACAGTATTTTCCAAATGCGCAACATTACCATCTATAAGAAAACGATTGCAAATATGGGAACACCACCACTTAGACACTCTCCTTCATACCACACACCACCCTGACTTAAAACTATAATTGCCATTGGGAAGATTCGATAACTTTGATGTGTATTTTGTCCTTTTTTATGAAGAGAAGTTGAGACAGAGGTACTGACCAGCTGCTCAAAACCAATAAAGTAAACAGCCTGTGAGGCCTTGTCATATTTTAAAGTTGGAACAATAGAAGCAGCCCAAATGAGTGGGGTCAAGCTCCCACAGAACTAGGATTTTAGCATTCTGCCATTGCTAGGGTCTTAAAGCTGGATATGGAAGCTTTTATTCCTCTCTCTGTTACAGCTAAAAGCTGGGGTTCTCTTCCTGCTGTTAGCATTGCATGTAAGATAATCTATTTTACTGAATTTGCCTCGGCCGAGGATGTGGGTATGGGATGCTACTATATTGGAACAGAAAAGGAGTAGTTTATTATTTTGTTAAGTATTTTGATAGAATTACAGTTGAGCCAAATCTTTTATTTTTATTTTGTCTGTATTTTTAACTATAGTGTTTGAATAAAGTATATTTTGCTTCAAGCCTGGTAGTTTAACCAATCAATTGCATCCTGAACACCACACCTGGCAGTTGCCTTCAAAATAAGAAAATGGTAGGGTCTAGGCTGTCCCCATGATTTGGTCTGAAGGGGTTTGGTATAGTTCATAACGTATTCCTTCACTGTTTCTCCACCAATAGCACGTAACTTTCTTCATAACCGTACAATTGTTACGCCCCTGCCCAAGGACTGCAGCAGTTCAAGAAGGCAGCACACCACTAATTCCTCAAGGGTAACTGGGAAGGAGAATAAATACTAGCTGGGCCAGCAATGCCCATATCTCAGTGTGAATAAACAAAATTCAACAATGCATTGTAATATTTAATTTTCTTCAGTTGGAAGTTTGCTTGAGATGGAATTTTCTGACAATGAATTCGTAGATGTTTACCATTTGCAGAGGTTGGTTTCTGTGTTTATACCTGTTGAGATGTAGCTGAATCTCGGATGATGAAGATCTGGTTTAGGTAATTGAGTTGATGGGTAAAAAGCTAGTTCCAATTCTTTTGTATGCTGCTCGATTTTAGGCTTTTCTCAGAATTTGAGTTCATAAGGTTTCCTTAACACAATCTCATTTCTTTCATGTGACCATGGTATTTGTTTACAATTGGGGTTGGTTTTAGAACATAGAACATAGAATCCAATTCTTTTGTATGCTGCTCGATTTTAGGCTTTTCTCAGAATTTGAGTTCATAAGGTTTCCTTAACACAATCTCATTTCTTTCATGTGACCATGGTATTTGTTTACAATTGGGGTTGGTTTTAGAACATAGAACATAGAAGAATACAGCGCAGTACAGGCCCTTTGGCCCTCAATGTTGCACTGATCCAAGCCCACCTAACCTACACTAGCCCACTATCCTCCATATGCCTATCCAATGCCCGCTTAAATGCCCATAATGAGGGAGAGTCCACCACTGCTACTGCAGGGCATTCCATGAACTCACGACACGCTGAGTAAAGAACCTACCCCTAACATCTGCCCTATACCTACCCCCCCTTAATTTAAAGCTATGCCCCCTTGTAAGAACTCAATAAGGCTTGTGAGGCATGAACTACCCCTCGCAAAGCCATGCTTACTATCTTTAATAAAACTATCTTTTTCCCAATAGTCATAAATTCCATCCCTCAGGACCCTTTCCTTTACATTGCTTATCGCAGAAGTGCGACTGACTGGTCTGTAATTACCGGGGACTTTCGTATTCGCTTTCTTGGACAGAAAAATAACATCCGCCTTCCCTCGGTCATCTAGTACTACGCCCGTGGAGAGTGAGGATACAAAGATCATCGCCAGAAGTGCAACATTCTCATTATTTGCTTTCCTTAGTACCTTTGGTCCTGTCCTGGGGACTTATCTGCCTTGTTGCTTCCAAAAAAATCCAACATATCGAGTTAATTAACATTAACCTGTTCAAGCCTATTAAACTGGTCCATGGTGGTCTCACTCTGTCGAGTGAATACTGAAGCAAAACAAAAACCTCATTTAACACCTGCCCTAACTTTTCAATCTCCAGGCGCAAGTTCTCTCCACTATCCTTGTTCAACCCTACCCTCTGTCTGGTCATTCTGTTATTCCCCATGTATGCTTAGAACGCCTTTGGGTTTTCCATAACCCTTCCCCCCAAGTTTTTTTCGTTTCCCCTCCCAAATCTCCTCAGTCCATTTCTGAACTTTTCATTTTAGGGTAATTCATTACTGTTTTCCTCTTTTTCAAGTTGCTTTATTTTTAGTTGAATTTTGGCCGTCTCTAAAAATTCTGGTGACGCTTCCAGCAAATGTAATTGCTGGATTATTGCTATAATTAACTCACCTTTCCTCAGGGAAGAGGTCAGCTTCAACTCCAAATTGCCTGCTAATTCCAGCAGCTTGGCCTTAACCACTTTTTGCAAAACCCCCAAAGCCATTTTTTCCACACACAGAAACCTCTTGTTGATGAAAAGAGGCATTTTTATCCCAAAGACCATTTAAAGCAAATAAACTGAATACCAGGAACAGAACCTAACATTCGCAGCATTACAGTCTGACAAACCTAATCCGAAATTGGAATTATCGAAGATATCCCAACCTATTATAGGCCAAGCCAGAAACGCTGAAAACATTTCAAAAATGTAGCCCAGACTCTATGCATCATGCAGGTGTAACGAGGATATTCCAGGAGAGATGCAGTTGGACCAGCTATTTCGTTTAAAACAAAGCGGAATTTATTTACAAAATTACCAATCGAAACACAAACAATTGAGAACAGAATACAGAATAACGGAACCTATACGAAAACTCAGCAGAATGTCCCAAATTAATGATGGTGTTCCAAATACTTGCAAAAATCCCCATAAACAACGCTTAGCACTGCGAAAATCAAAATGAAACGTAGGGTCTAACATGAGTTAGGCCAGAGACAGAGCACCTTCTTGTTTAGAGTCCATCAGCTGTTTCAACTCTACTGTGCTAAAACAGAACAAAACTAGAGAAATGCTGAACTAAGAGAACTGGCCACTCACTTTTCTTTGTACAAGTGTTGTGTTCATTTAAACTTAAAAGCCTTTTTGCCTCAGGCAGTATCTGTTAGCTAAAATCAAATTGTCCCGAAAACTCTTCAACATAGACGTTTTGCAGTCTGCATCTTTTCTTACTTCTTTGTAAAAGAAACTAAGGACAACATAACCTTGTTAAAGGGCAACATTGTCACAGCATTCAGGGCCAGAATACTTGTGATTAGTTAAGTCATACCGACCTCAAACTGTTAGCCATGTTCCTCTTTCCAAAATTGCTGTCCAGGCGGAGGTTCTCAAAAGAGGACACATGAGGAAACATAAAGCAGGAAGGACGTTGCCAATGGACGATAGAGTTCAAAACCTGGCATGGCGGAGCGGGGTGCGAGGCGTCACAGTCTAAGATTATGATGTTGGATCGAGATGAAACGTGATCTCTATTTTTCTTTCCACCGATGTTGCCAGACCTGCTCTGTTTCTGCAAGGTTTGGTCTGAGGTTCTCTGAGTCAATGGCCGAAGAGGAACACACACTGAACCTCATCAAACATGTCATTGATAGCAATATGCCAACGCTTAATTGAAGATTGAAAATAGACTGACAGAAACAGAAATAAAAGTGTTAATGTTGTGCGGAAAGCTCCACATAATCAATTACGCCTTGCCTTGAAGCTTACTTTTCCAAGCCACACATCCTAAGTCATGCCTCACCGCATCATAATTTCCCTGCCCCCAGCTAAAACTCTTGCCCTGTAGTGCACACTTAACCCTCGCCATCTCCCTCTCCATCTCCCTCTCCCTCTTTTTACAGAAGAAACTTTGCTCCCCCAAAAGAAAATCCACTTGTTAACCACTGGACTTAAGAAAAGGTACTGCACAGTAACACCACACGAGTGGCGGACAACGTTAGCAGATCGGAAGTCTGCAAACCTTCAGGGACAGGATGTCCCACTCTCAAAAGCTACAGGCAAATCTGATTGGCTGGCACCTCCAGTAATCCCAACAAAGCGATAATTTAGTAGTTGTTGTTGGGAGGCAGATCTGTTAGTGAGAAATATCAATGTTGGACAGGCCTGGGTTTTTGGGTCTGGAAGGATTGGGCACCTTTGGAAGATGGGCGGATTTTAACTGTCACGTGGGGTGGCACAAGATAGGGAAATCATCTTGAGGATGGCTCTGATAAACCAAGTCATCCTTTAAGAATGCATATATGCCTTCCCTGTGTTTTCATCTCAGGTAAACCAGCTGTCTATGTCTACTGCATTTTGGCAGCATAATATTCAAATCAATTGATTTGTTAACAAAGTCAATTATATTTTAAAGATGTTCTGAAAATGGCAGGAAGGTCGCCTGGAAACGTTAGAACCTGACTGCTATCATATTAATGGCATTTATTAGAGGAAGGTCTAGTGGTAATATTGCTAAACTACTAATCCAGAAACTCAGCTAATGTTTTGGGGACCGGGTTCAAATCCCACCATGGGAATTTGAATTTAATGAAAAATATTTGGAATTAAGAATCTACTGATGACCATTGTTGATTGTCAGAAAGACCCATCTAGCTCACTAAAGTCCTTCAGGGAAGGAAATCCGTCATCCTCACCTGGTCTGGCCTACGTGCGACTCCAGACTCACAGCAAAGTAGTTGACTCTCAGCTGTCCTCTGAACTAACAAATCACTCTGCATGAATTGTCACAAAGTCTTATGCAAGAAATAAAACTGGACAGACCACTTGTCTTCAAACTAGGCATTGAAATAGACAACAGCAGAAACAACCTTGTCAACCCTGCAAAGCCTCCCTTAGTCAACTCTAAGGGCTATTGCCAAAATTGGGGGAGCTGTCTCACACACATATCAAGCAATAGCCTGACATAGTCACACTCACAGAATCATAGCTTACAAACAATGTCCCAGACATCACCATCACCATCCCTGGATATGTCCTGTCCCACCAGCAGGACAGATCTTGCAGAGGTGATGGCACAGTGATTTACAATCGGGAGGGAGTCCTCAACATTGACCATAGGCCCCATGTAGTGTCATGGCTTCTGGTTAAACATGGGGAAGGAAACCTCCTGCAGATTACTACTGTCCTCCCTTGGCTGATTAATCAATACTCCTTCATTTTGAACAACACTTCAAGAAAGCACTGAAGGTGGTACGGGAGCAAAATGTACTCTGGGTGGGGGAGTTCAAAGTCCACCACCAAGAGTGGCTTGGCAGCAGTACTGATGGAGCTGGTCGGATCCTGGTCGGATATAGTTGCTGGATTGGGTCTGCCGTAGATGGTGAGGGAGCCAACAAGAGGGAAAAACGTACTTGACCTCATCCTTACCAATATGCCAGCTGCAGATGCAGCTGCCAATGAAAGTCTTGGTAAGAACAACTACCACACAGTCCTTGTGGAGATGAAGCCTTGCCTTCACATTGAGAATACTCTCCATTGTGTTGTGTGGCACTATCACTTGTGCTAAATGGAATAGACTTCAGACACATCTAGTAACTCATTATTAGAGATCTATGAAGCAATGTGGGCCATCAACAACAGCAGCAGAATTATATTACAGCACAATCTACAACCTGTAGCCCAGCATATTTGTCACTCAACCATTACGATCAAGCCAGGAGATCAACTTTGGCGCAATGGACTTGCAGGAGGGCATGCCAAGAGCAGCACCATGCATACCAGGTGTAAACCTGGTGAAGCCACCAGACAGGACTACTTGCATTCCAAACAGAATAAGCGGCAAGTGATAGGCAGAGGAAAGTGATCCCACAACCAATGGATCAGATCTAAGTCCTGCAGTCCTGCCATATTCAGTCATGAGTGGTGCTAGACAATTAAACAACTCACTGGAGGAGGAGGCTCCAAAAAATATCCCCATCTTCAACAATAGAAGAACTCAACACATCAGTGCAAAAGATAAGGCTGAAACATTCACAGCAATGAAGGATGGGTTGTACCTGAACTGGAGGGGCATGGATGTCCTGCATAGGAGATTTGCTTGTGTGGTTCGATAGGGTTTAAACTAGTTTGGCAGAGAGGGGTGGGAAACAGAGCCACATATCTGAGAGGGGGGTAGTCATAGATGGGGCAGTGACAGGATGTAGTGAGTCTATCGGGAAGATTTTTCACGTGATGAAACAAAGGGATCGGTTAAAGTCTGTCTCCTTTAATGCAATAAATGTCATAAATAAGAGTGATGTACTTAGAGCATGGATCAGCACTTGGGACTCTGATGTTGTGGCCATAAGGGAGATGTGGGTTTCAGAGGGGCAGGAATGGTTGTTAGATGTCCCAGGGTTTAGAACATATAAAAAAGAACCGGGAGGGGGAGAAAGAGGAGGGAGTGTAGCATTGATAATCAGAGACAGTGTCACAGCTACAGAAATGAAGGTTGTCAAGGAAGGTTTGTCTACTCAATCAGGATGGGTGGAAGTTAGGAACAGCAAGGGAGCAGCCACTTTATTGGGGGTTTTCAACAGACCTCTTAATAGCAGTAAGGAGATCGAAGAACTCATAGGCTGGCAGATTTTGGAAAAATGCAAATGTAGCAGGGTTGTTGTTATGGGTGACTTCAACTTTCCCAATATTGACTGCAACCTCCTTAGTGCAGATGGTTTGGATGGAGTCGTTTTTGTCAGGTGTGTTCAGGAGGGTTTACTTACTCAGTATGTAGACAAGCCAATGAGGGGAGAGGCCATTTTGGATTTGGTGCTCGGCAATGAGTCAGGACAGGTGTCAGATTTGGCAGTGGGAGAACACTTTGGTGACAGTGACCACAACTGCCTTACATTTACCATAGCCATGGAGTGGGAAAGGAGAAGTTACCATGGGAAGACAGTTAATTGGGAAAAAGGAAATTATGATGCTATCAGACAGAAGTTGGGAAGTACAGATTGGGAACAATTGATCTACAACATACATGTGAAAACTGTTTAAGGAGCAGTTGTTATGAGTGATGCATAAGTTTGTTCCTCTGAGACAGGAAAGAAGGGGTAAGATTAAGGAGCCTTGGATGACGAGAGGAGTTTCTCATCAAAAGAAGAAGGCAGCTTACGTAAGGTGGAGGAAGCAAGGATCTAGCACAGCTTTAGAGGATTACAGATTTACTAGAAAGGAGTTCAATGAGTGATGCATAAGTTTGTTCTTCTGAGACAGGAAAGAAGGGGTAAGATTAAGGAGCCTTGAATGACGAGAGGAGTTTCTCATCAAAAGAAGAAGGCAGCTTACGTAAGGTGGAGGAAGCAAGGATCTAGCACAGCTTTAGAGGATTACAGATTTACTAGAAAGGAGTTCAAAAGTGTACTGAGGAGAGCCAGGAGGGGCACGAGAATTGCTTGGCAGGAAGGATTAGGGAGAACCCAAAGACATTTTAATCATATGTGAGGAATAAGAGAATGATCAGGGAGAAGGTAGGGTTGGTCAGGGATATCGCAGGGAACATATACATGGAGTCTGAGCAGATAGGGGAACCCCTAAATGAGTTTTTTGCCTCAGTTCTCATGAAGGAAAGGGATCTCGTTGTGAATGAGAAATTTGAGGAGCCGGGAAACAGGCTTGAACAGATCGAGATTGAGGAGGTTGATGTGCTGGAAACTTTGGCAATCTTTGGCATTAAGATTGATAAGTTCCTAGAGCCAGACCAGATTTATCCCAGGCTGCTCAGGGAAGCAAGAAAGGAGGTTGCTAAGCTGCTGGCAAAGATCTTTGCTTCCTCACTCTCCATGGGAGTGTACTGGAGGATTGGAGACAGGCGAATGCTGTTCCTCTTTTCAAGAAGGGGAATAGGGCAATTACAGACCGGTCAGTCTTACAGCTGTGGTCAGCAAGGATTTGGAAAGAATTCTGAGGGATAGGATTTATGACTATTTGGAAAAGCATAGTGTGATTAAAGGCAGTCAGCATGGCTTTGTGAGGGGCAGGTCATGCCTCACAAATCTTATTGAGTTCTTTGAGGAGGTGATGAGACAGGTTGACAAAAGTCAGGCAGTGGATGTGGTGTATGTGGACTTCAGCAAGGCATTTGATAAGGTTCCCCAGGGTACACTCATTCATAAAGTCAGGAGTTATGGGATAGAGGGAGATTTGGCTGTCTGGATTCAGAATGGGTTGGCTGACAGAAAGCAGAGAGTGGTTGTAAATGGAAAGTATTCCACCTGGAGGTCAGTGGTGAGTGGTGTCTCATAGGGCTCTGTTCTTGAGCCTCTGCTCTTTGTAGTTTTTATAAATGACTTGGATGAGGTTGAGGGGTGGGTTAGTAAATTTGCCGATGACACAAAGATTGAAGGTGCCGTTGATAGTATCAAGGGCTGTTACAGGCTGCAGCGTGACGTTAACAGGATGCAGAGCTGGGCTGAGAAACGGCTGTTGGAGTTCAACCTGGATAAATGCGAAATGCTGCATTTTGGAAGGTCAAATTTGAATGCTGAATATAGGATTAAAGACAGGATTCTTGGCAGTCTGGAGGAACAGCGGGATCTTGGTGTTCAAGTGCAAAGTTCCCACAAAGCATATCGTGTTTTGACTTTTATTAACAGGGGGATCGAGTTTAAGTGCCTCAAGGTTTTGCTGCAGCTCCACAAAACTCTGGTGAGACCACACTTGGAATATTGTGTCCAGGTCTGGTTGCCCTATTATAGGAAAGCTGCGGAGGCTTTGGAGAGGGTGCAAAGAAGGTTCACCAGGATACTGCCGAGACTGGACGGCTTGTCTTATGAAGAGAAGTTGACTAAGCCTGGACTTTTCTCTTTGGAGAGAAGAAGGAAGAGAGATGACCTGATCGAGGTGAACAGGTAATGAGAGATATGGACAGAGTCGATAGCCAGAGACTTTTCCCCAGGGCTGGATTGACTGCCACGAGGGGTGATAGTTTCAAGGTATTCGGAGGAAGCTATAGAGGAGACATCAGAGGAAGGTTCTTTACGCAGAGAGTTGTGAATGCATGGAATGCATTGCCAGCGGTGGTGGTGGAAGCAGAGTCATTAGGGACATTTAAGTGACTGCTGGACATGCACATGGAGAGCAGTGAATTGAGGGATGCGTAGGTGAAGTTATTTTATTTTAGATTAGGATTAATCCTCAGCACAACAGCGTGAGCCAAAGGGCCTGTTCTGTGCTGTACTTTTCTATGTTATATATGTAGCAATCTTCAGCCAGAAGTGCCAATTGGATGATTCATCTTAGACTCCTCCAGTAGTTCCCAGCATTGCAGATACCAGTCTTTAACCAATTTGATTCACTCCATGTAATATCAAGAAATAGTTGGAAACAATGGATACTGCAAAGACAACATTCTGGCAAGAGTACTAAAGTTTTGTGCTCCAGAACTTATTCTTCCCCTGGCCAACCTCTTCAGTATTGTTAAAACACTGGCATCTATCTGATATATTGGAAAATTACCCAGGTGTGTCCTGTACACAAAAAGCAGGACAAATTCAACTCAGTCAATTACTACCTCATCAGTCTACTCTCAATCATCGGTAAAATGATGGAAGGTATCATTAAAGTGCTATCTCACAGCACCTGCTCAGCAAAACTCTGCTCAGTGACACCCAGTTTGAGTTCTGCCAGGGGTACTCAACTCCTGACCTCATCACAGCCTTGGTTCAAACATGGACAAAGAACTGAATTCCAGAGGTGAGGTGAGAGTGACAGCCCTTGAAATCAAGAGCACATTTGACCAAGTGTGGTAGCAAGGAGCCCTAGCAAAACTGAAATCAATGGGGCAAACTCGTTGCTGGCTGGAGTCATACCTGACATAGAGGAAGATGGTTGTGGTCATTGAGAGTCAGTCATCTCAGCTCCAGGGCATCTCTGCAGGGGTTCCTGAGTGCAGTGTCCTAGACACACCCATCTTCAGCTGCTTCATCAATGACTTTCCCTCCATCATAAGGTCAGAAGTGTGGATGTTCACTGATGATTGCACAATGTTCAGCATTATTTGTGACTCCTCAGATACTGAAGCAGTCCAGATTCAAATGAAACTAGATTTGAACAATATTCAGGCTTGAGCTGCCAAATGGCAGGTAACATTCACGCCACAAAAATGCGAGGGTATGACCGTTTCCAACCATCGCCTCTTGACATTCAAGGATGTTACTATCACTGAATTCTCCCATATCAACATCTGGGGGTTACCATTGACCAGAAACTCAACTGGACTAGCCACATAAACAGTGGCTAAAGCAAGTCAGAGACTAGAAATACTGCAGTGAGTAACTCACCCCCTGTGCACCATCTACAAGGCATAAGTCACAGTGTGATGGAATACTCCTCAATTGCTGAATGAATGCAGCCCCAACAACATTCAGGAAGCTTGACATGATCCAGGAGAAAGCAGCATGCTTGATTGAGACAATATCCATAAACATCTACTCCATCCACCCCGCAGCGCTCATTGGCAGCAGTGTGCACTATTTAGAAGAGATACTGCAGAAATGTACTAAATATCCTTAGACAGCACCTTCCAAATTTATTGCCATTTTCATCCAAAATGGACAAGGCAGCAAATACATATGAACACTACTATCTGCAAGTTTCCCTATCAGCCGGACTTGGCATATATCGCTGCTGAAAATGTGTTGCTGGAAAAGCGCAGCAGGACAGGCGGCATCCAAGGAGCAGAAGAATCGACGTTTCGGGCATGAGCCCTTCTTCAGGAATGAGGAAAGTGTGTCCAGCAGGCTAAGATAAAAGGTAGGGAGGAGGGACTTGGGGGAGGGGCGTTGGAAATGCGATAGGTGGAAGGAGGTCAAGGTGAGGGTAATAGGCCGCATTTCCTCTCCCCCCACCTTGTCTCAGTCAAATCCCTCGAACTCAGCACCGCCTTCCTAACCTGCAATCTTCTTCCTGACCTCTCCGCCCCCACCCCACTCCGGCCTATCACCCTCACCTTGACCTCCTTCCACCTATCGCATTTCCAACGCCCCTCACCCAAGTCCCTTCTCCCTACCTTTTATCTTAGCCTGCTGGACACACTTTGCTCATTCCTGAAGAAGGGCTCATGCCCGAAACATCGATTTTCCTGCTCCTTGGATGTTGCCTGACCTGCTGCGCTTTTCCAGCAACACATTTTCAGCTCTGATCTCCAGCATCTGTAGTCCTCACTTTCTCCTTGGCATCTATCGCTGCCAACATCCTGGAATACCCTCCCTAATGACATTGTGCATCTACCTACAGCATGTGGACTGCAGCAAGTCAAGAAGGCAGCTCATCACCACCTTCTTAAAGTCAACTCTGGACAGGTAATGAACGCTGGCTAGGCAATGACCATCTTCAACAAGAGGCAATCTCACCACCACTCCTTCTCAAGTGAATAAAAAAACCTGCCAACAAGTTCACAAGCAATGTTATCAGGCTAAATTTTACATATATGCAGAATAGCAATATTCCCACCTTGCAAATACAAAATCTAGCCCAGGATTTCTGGTGATTTGGGCATTGGTACATGATAATGTTTGAGTTTAACTCATTTGTATCTTATTGTGATAGAATGGGGTTCACCACACATCAGTTCTATGGATTTCCATTTCACAGCCAAGTAGTTTACAAACTGCTTGCAAACCTGTTTTGTGTGGTTGATTTGACAATGGAAGTCACCAAATTGACATGATTGGTTTGTTACATTCTAATGCCTTATAAATGTAATGTTCCAAGAGAGTGTGTACATTTTCATATCCTATCCAGATAAGCAGGCTAACTTCCAGCCTTATGTAGTTCCATGAATATTGGCAGGAATGAAAAGAGGTCACCTGAACTCCATGTTATTTTAAACCACTATTTATTCTTCTTTTGCTTAAAATGAAACGTTTGTTTTGCAAGAATCCATGAGAACAATGAAATGGCTTGAGGAGGAGTTTGTATCTGTCAGTGCCCTAACCAAAATATTATCAATGTCAACAGACTTTGGCAAGTTTATGTTAAAGGTAAAAACAATGACTGCAGAAGCTGGAAACCAGATTCTGGATTAGAGTGGTGCTGGAAAAGCACAGCAGTTCAGGCAGTATCCGAAGAGCAGGAAAATCGATGTTTTGGGCAAAAGCCCTTCATCTGTATTCCTGATGAAGGGCTTTTGCCCGAAACATCGATTTTCCTGCTTCTCGAAAGCTGCCTGAACTGCTGTGCTTTTCAAGCACCACTCTAATCCAAGTTTATGTTAAAGGCTATTCAACACACAATCTCGATCCCACAGTTCTTCAATTACTTTGGCACAGGATTGAGGGCAGGACCATGTTTTATAGGTATCCTTCACAGCAGTGTTAAAGCTAAAACAAATCTAAAGTTGAGCTTACTGATTTAGAGTATAGAATTGAGAGGGTCACCTGGGACTTAGTATGTAACACAATTGCCAACAGTCTTGAATGCAATCAACCCTGCAACATATTCCCTGAACCATCCTTTAACAAAATGGATGGAATATTCCCCACTTTAGTTTGGTATGAGTAATGGCAAATAAGATGGGAAAATATAGAAGGAATGAAAAAAAAAGTCAGAGTTTCAATACTGAGAAGAAATTTTGCAATTTGACACTTCAAACCTGAAATACTGACCTCAGAATCTCATCCTTGAGCAGCATCTATTTCATTTCAATGAATTTGCAACTTATTGAAGCTTCAAATCACACATTTACACACCATTTCCAATTCTCCTCTCCCTCTCAGAGAAAATAGGTGGTACAATTTCCTGAAATGCAAATCAGATTATGCTCCTGAGTATAACCTAGATAGATTACACACCAAGGTAAAAGTCTCTGAGCTGGTTGAGGGTACAGGTGAAAGCCTTGCTGGTACATCCACTGAGCATTTAAAAGCTTCCTATTCAGAAGTGGAAAGGGACCTAAGGTCTTTGTCAATGGCCTCTTTCTGGTGAGGTTTTACTGAGTGCCAATCTTGCTTGCAGAAGAGGACCAAGGGATTTAATTGCCATAAGGGATAAATGCTAGCACAGATTAAGAATGAGTTGGTGGTAATGAGGGAATACTGCAGTAGAGCACAATGAAGCTCTCCGTGGCAATTAGTCATTGTGATTCCCAAGTTCCACATTTGTGGTCATGCACCTGTGCGGTCAAATTAAACATTTTCTCCTTGTAGGAATAAGAAGCCTGATATCTGCTGTCCTGCTATCAATATTGAATTCCTTGGCCTGGTTGCAGTCAGGAAAAGTGGTAGAACCTGCCCACCGAGTGAATAGGAAATGGAGAGGGCAAGACAGGTTGGTAGTTTGGGGGGATGAAGTGGATGAGAACCATTGACTGGATGTAATGCAGACAACAGTGAGAGAGGCAGCAAAGTGGAACTGGGGATTATCAGATCTGCCATGATCTCATTGAATAGTGGAGCAGACTTGATGGGCTAAATGGCCTACTGCTATTCCTATGTCTTATGATCCTATGTGATGTAGTCCATGAACCTTGTTAGGAGGCCTGTACAATGGCAAAGTTAGAGTGAGGGCAAGGGAGCAAAGAGAATTTGGTGACACTAAACCTTTAGGAGTGCAGGTCTGTACTGCTGGGTGTACCACTTTACCCAGGAGACAGCACTGACTCAGGCTGCATTTAGCATAGTCTGGCTTGATCGAGAGGCGTGTTCTCTTTTAGTGGTCTACAGTATAAAGAACTCCTCTTTGCTATCCAGTCCACCAACACCTCCAAGTCTCTGTTGTGAAGTGCAGAGTAACCTTTCTTTTCTGCTGAATTATTTTCTCAGCAATATTGGCAAAGCACTACATTTTGAGAGGCAATGCTTGGCTTTCAGCATCTGATGTGGTGAGTAACTGGAATTTAAATATGGCACCAGTAACATGAATGTAAAATGTCCCATAACGATTAGCATTTCCACTTGTCCAGGTACAAAATATCCTGAGAAAGATTTCTAAGAGCCTCTTTACATACCTGATGAGTTGAAGAGTGGAAAATTGCATAGATAGGTGCCTTGGATGCCATAAATTTAAATTACAAAAACACTTTCACTGAAATAGAAGAATTCTGCCCAATATTTCTAAATCGTTCTTCAGCACAGTATTTCTTATGAAGCACATTCCACACATTCCAGTGTGCAGAAAACTTTTTTTTATTTATTCACAAGATGAGGGCATCATTGGCTAGGCCAGAATTTATTGTCCGTCCCTAAATGCCCAGAGGGCAGTTAAAAGTCAACCACATTGTTGTGGGTCTGGAGTCACATGTAATCTAGACCAGGTTAGGAAGGCAGTTTCTTTCCCTAAAGGACATTACAAAACTGGGTGGGTTTTTGTTAACAATCAATAATGGTTTGATGGTCACCAGTACGCTCTTACTTCCAGATTTTTATTGAACTCATACTCCACCATCTGCTATAGCAGAATTCAAAACCAAGTCCCCAGAATGTTACCAGGGTCTCTGGACTAACAGCCCAGTGATCATAGCTCCAAGCCATCACCTCCCCTCAATCACCTGATTCAGTACTGAATATAGGCAGATATCATCAATGTTCTGAAGCTACATTTTGATTAATACATTAGCTTTACTTACTACAAATGAAATAATGATTTTTGAGGTATTAGCACTGGCAACTACTTCAAACAAGATCCAGATTTACACAAGAAACTGGGATATATTGAAGTTTATTTTGATAGTATCTCCAAGTCTCACAGCGTCTGCCTCTGGGTGACAAAGGTTGAGCCTGTGAGATTTGGAGTGCCAAATGGGCAGGCTGCCCAATTCTGCAGATGATCGAGAGGGCAGCCTGCCCTTCAAATGTTAACAAGGTCTGGGATTTAAAATAAGCCTCATGCCAACAAGGAAGATTGGTTCTCTGCTCTTTGGGTCTCACAACTGTTTACTGATACGAGGCTTAGAAAGGTGAATATTAAAGAAAAGCAGGTTTAAATGGATGGGTCATGGGGAAAAGAAAAACACAAGCTTGATAAAATAGATGACCTACTTGTTTTCTTTAACATTTGAAAATTCTTAATCCAATTACAAAAACCGAGAGCCCTTTTGGGCCTTATGATGTATTTGATATAATATCTAATTTTAAATGGTATTCGATTATATAAAAGAAATTACAGTAGAAAGCCTAAAATGCACCTGTGCTGCTTGATTGAATATTTGCAATTTGCTGAAAATATTTTTGCAATTTCATTTTCATAATGCACCCAGTAAATGATGAAATCCTTCAATGAGATTTTACACGACACATAATGAACTAATACATCATTTTCATTTCATGGTCTGTTGACATGTTTCCTGCTTTCTCATATTAAAGTGGTAATTGTGTAATTACTCCTTTAGTCTCACAGCAAACACATTACAGTTTTTTTCTTAATTTTATCCAGAAATAAAAAAAAAGCTGTCCTTTGGCCTCTCACTGTTACTTTGGCAAACAATAATTGTCCAAGGAATTTGACTGGCATAGCTGCAAAACCTGAATCTAAATGGTTTGAAAAAATCGCTATTTATGTTTTGTTTCCTCACTCTATCTGAAATAACAAGTTCACTTTTTAAATTCCAAGAGAGACAATTAGTTCCTGTTGCAGTCTATGGAATGTACATTTGAAAATGTGCTCAGAATGATGATTAGTGTATTGGGATGATTTTTGTTGGCTTTGCTTCTATTTGCTACTCCGGATGCTGGATACTCTGCAAATAGTGACAGCTATTGAGGTATTGAGGCAGTAACACCTTAACCATTTTAACAGCACTGCAGTTGTAACATCAGCATGCAAATGAGGCTACTTGCTAATGTCTTGGAAAGCGGTGTATCTGACACTGGAAATAATGCCTGCCCGTGGGAAAATACTGGGAATTTTAGAAGATTAAATCTGTATTGTCTTCAGAATTGCTATAAAGTTTTAACAAAATCTGTGAGAAGCCAGGTCAGCTGATCAAAAAAATGTTTCAATGACGTGACTAGATCCTTGCTTCTGCATCGAATGTTCTGAAAGGTAAAATAATATGTCTTTAAATAATTTTGGATTGGTTCCCTTTTGTTGAAAATTAATATTGAATTTATCCATGTGCTTAATAAATATTGGATCTATGTCTGTGGAACTTTTAATTGTTCAGACAAACACCTTAAAACTGTCCAAAAAAGCTCCACAAGGAGATATTGAAATTATCATATGCAGACTTGGACTTTCAGGCATCACTTATTGCAGAAACCAGTAATTATTTCAATAACTATGAAACTAACTGCAAAGGCCTGAAAATTGATGATGACTTGCATCCTGAGGACATTCATTTTGTGAGATGGATGGATAATAAATATGTCATTAGAGTCTGCTTAGACTTTGCATCAAGTGCATTATAACTCTGACTCAATGTGAAACCCTGTTCAAAGAATTCTGAAAATATTCTGGAAAAGAGTCATATCAGGCTCGAAACATTAACTCTGTTTCTGTCCCCACAGATGGTGCCAGCACTGTTGAGTTTCTCCATTATTCTCTGTGTTTGTTCCAAATTTCCAGCAACCAGTATTTTGTTTTTGGTGAAAATGTATTTTGTCTACCCTTTAACGATCATGAACAAGAACAAACATTTTCTTTCTGGACTCTAGATCAGTTGTTCAGTCTTGCATGACAGATTTAATAGAAATCATCATTCTGATATATTAAACAGAGTGACTTTCACAGTGATTATTTTGTTAAAATTACAAAAGATTTAACTATTGTGTATGTAATAGCATTAAACCTTCTAGATTCTTAAAGAACAAAATTATGCCATTCAATGCATTTCTCTACAGTACCTTTGCCCAATTCCACTGGCCTGTCTCAAACCTTTAAAATTGTTCCATTGGAAATATTATGTTGTCTACGTCATCCTTAAAACAAGTTAGACAATCCAACCAGAACGCTGCAGAATAAATTTTCCCAGGTGCCCCACAATACTGAAGCGGTCAAATCACTATGAACTCAAGCTAATACCAATGCAAAGCAGTCCCAACTTTATCAGGAAACAAGTTACAATAACTTTTGCTACAAAACAATACTATCTATGATCTTATTCAGGACCTTAAGCTGACAATACTTCCAGAGTCTCTGTTGGGTTTGCGCAGCCACTCTCTCTTTCCGGCTCTGTGAGACTGTGAAGCTGCTATGATCTGGGTGGTCAGCGGGTCTCTCCTTTGGTCATGCTGGTCTCCTCAGAAGGTCCAAGAGAATGGTCTGCAGGTGAACCCTGTTTTCATACCTTTTTAGATGGTTTTCTGGAACTTTCTGTAGCACTGGCCAATCAGGGAGACTCACTTAATAGTTTGAAACAGTGTTAATCATCTGGATGGCATGCTGTAATTTGTTTCTTCGTGAAGCAAGACGTGATGCCTTTCTCTCTGGGCTTTCCTTTGTTTGGTAGATAAGTTGTCAGGAATATGTTTATCCAAAATAACTGCTGCCTTTGACATTCTGCTAATGTCGTTAGCACCTGGCTGCTGTGTGTTTGCACTGTGTCTGGTGTGTTGGTTTTGTAACTTCAAGGTTTACTGGGTCAACGTACCCAGCATCCCTTGCTATTTGGCCAAGTTAGCAAGCTATCTGTGTTGAGCAGCCAGGAGGCTGCAAAATTAGTATCTTCCTTTTCAAACAACTTTGACATTTGCTGCAACCTTTACCTCTGGTGGAACATTTTATTCTAATGCTTTACATTATAAAATCAGAAATCTCCTAACTTCCTCCGATTTCTTTAGAGATATTTCTGAAATTGGATTCTGTCATACTCATCTCATGAACTTGTTGATATAATAGTATCTCTCTATTCATACTTTAAAGCACCATCATCAGATTGCATCTTAACTTTTTATTATTCTAGTATGTGCCTTTTGGCAAATTTTGGGCAAGGTAAGTTTCAAAACTTGTAAGTCCTTGCACTTCTACTGTTTATGGTTTTATGATTTAGTGTACCTCAATCTTCCTCCCAAAGAATACATTGCCTCATATTGTCTGCACTAATTTTTTTAATATTGATGTGTTCAGCCCACTGATCTCTCTGTGACCTCTTTGAATTCATTTCCACCATTTTTATACATAACCACGCTTTCTAATTCCATGATGTCTACAAATTTTACACATTTACCCAAAGTCCAAATCTTTTAATTAATTTATTTTTGAACTATTTTTCTCTTGTTTATGAAAATGTTGACTTTAGTAAAAGCATTATCATGACATTAGGAAATGCAACTAAATAGTTAATTGTTTAATACTGATCTGGGGACTCCTTATATCTCAAAGCCTACTGTGCCTTCGTGAAAAGTGAGCACCACTTTTTGTTCTGTTGCCATTCTTACTAAGCACATTGATTCTGAACTTGAGCAGTTATTGTTGTCAATCTCTGTATTTTAGACAGTAAAATAAGCTATTTACTGCAGGTGAAAATTGGCATTACTATAGGGAAAATTAAACTGCAGTACATTGACTCTCTGTGACCCATAAGTCTACGCTATCTCAGTCCACAAAGTTCCACCAATTCAGTTGAATTTGTGCATATACTTCTTTCTTGCTATTTTTGTTCATTTTGAATTTCATAGGTTTGGACTTTTGAAAAGAATTGGTCTTTAGCACTCAATCGTTAAAAATTAAATCAGTACAATGCATCGTAGCCGGTATCAGCATTTTGAATTACTGATAACATTTATTTTAATAATATTTAGCATAATATAAGTTTAAATTAATTGAAATTAGTTTCCCTCCCTATTGGCATTGTGGGTCTACCTACAGCATATGGATTGCTGAGATTCAAGAATTCAGTTCATCACCACCTTCTCAATGGCTACTAGGGATGGGCAATAAATGATAAATGATAGCCACATCCCATGAGTAAATTTAAAAAAAAGGGTTTTGAAGTTCCAAGGTATACATTCAAGGTGCCCCACCGGGAGAAAATAATAAAAAAGACACTTCAATAATACTGAACTTAATAAAATGAAAATTCACAAATATCACTGACAACATTTAACACTGTTAAAAGTAAATATTGTGGATAATCTTTCACACAGAATGTGTCAGTGTAGTAGTTATTGACAGGAGTAATGCTGTGGATCAGTGGGAGCAGATGGTGATCTGGGAGTGCACAAGAAGATACACCACCAATGAGACGTGATGTTTGGAATTGCCAGAACAGTGCAATAATTGGAGTAAGCAGAGCTGTGGTGGCTGAGATGAGCCTGTCACACGTTGAAATACCTGACAAATGGTGGTGAAGGCTCCTTGTGTCCTAAACTTGTATGCCTTATAGTTAAACTTTTTCCACTGAGGCAGAAAGTAGGAGTTGGAACTATTGTTTTTGTGACCGGGACCCTGCGCCGGTACAGAACTGAAATCAGATTTTTGTGAAGGTGAGTTCTGAATTGGCAGGCTCCCTGTACAATTAGAAATGGCAGCTAGTCAATCAAAGGTTTTCTGTCTTCACAGGAGCACCTAGATGTGGTTCAAGGTAAGTAGCTGGGAGGGTGTTTCATTGAAATGGTGTGCAGTTGACCAATTTTCCAAAAAACAGCCTTTATTAAATCAAAATCAAAACAATAGCCAAATTATTATTGTGATGGTGAGGAGGTCACTCTATAGGATGCATCCTCACCCATCCAGAGAAAAAAATCAGCAAAACCAGTGAATGAGACAGATTGGTCTTACTTATCTTATAGACTTCAAAACTGAGGTCCAGTGTGACCGTTGCATAAATTTCTAGCTATCATTGTATTGTGTTTATCTTTTTTGTGCAAACAGGCAAAGAGAGTCTCAGGGCCTGTCAGAGATACTGGCATTCTGGTTTGCTACTATATTGACAATTTCAGGAGGGGTACCTGAAGACTGTTTATAAATAATAAGCATGATTGACAAACGCACGTTGGGCCTGAAAATGTGTTGCTGGAAAAGCGCAGCAGGTCAGGCAGCATCCAAGGAACAGGAGAATCGACGTTTCGGGCATAAGCCCTTCTTCAGGAATGAGGAAAGTGTGTCCAGCAGGCTAAGATAAAAGGTAGGGAGGAGGGACTTGGGGGAGGGACGTTGGAATTGCGATAGGTGGAAGGAGGCCAAGGTGAGGGTGATAGGCTGGAGTGGGGTGGGGGCGGAGAGGTCAGGAAGA